>NC_056727.1:728466861-728546861 GCF_019279795.1 Protopterus annectens | reverse complement strand
AGGTCACATGACACACACTGTGCATGTGTGATGTTTAATGTTGCAGTTGTGTTGTAGCATGCCATGTCATGGCTGGCACTGGCATGGCCACAATATGTCCTACACTCAACATAACCACTGTACAATGGCTATGTTGAGCAATGGTATTCCATCAGGTATACATGCACCACTCATCCTGTGTGTATACATAGCATGCATGTGCTAAACCTGTGTCCACATTTATCTGCTAAAGACACAGACACATGCATCCTGACACAGCAGCCATACCCAGATGTCTGGAAGGGTACCACATAGGCAGATGTCTAGGGGTTCTCGTCAGAGCACTGCTGCTCATAATGCCACTGGCAGATGTGCCACAGGTCTTACAACCTCACTCATGTTCCAGGCTGTCATGGAGGCACAGGCAAGTATGGAACGGTACACCAGACAGGGACTAAGGGCACAGAGGGCACATAACACCACCATAATTGACAGTATCCATGACCTAGCTGGTGCCATCCGTAATTACACTGAGATCACTGATATACGTTGGGGAGAGACATTAGATGTCCTCTGCAATGTCATGTCCATGTGTCAGGACAGTGCAGGACGGTTGAGCTGTTGATGTGGATGTATGCCAGCAACATCAGCAGCTGACAGTTGCCATGGACATCCCTCAAGCCACAGCCACTCCCGTAGTGCCAGTACCAGCACCAGCAATGTTGGGGGTGGGCTGTCCATAGAACATCCTAGAAAACCACATGCACATGGCTCTGGACAGTCCCAGCAGGGACCTGGGTCCAGTGTACATCCATATACCTCTGGGGATAGTACCCAGTCTGGCTTAGTACTTGATAGTGTCAGTAGCACCCCTGCCAGGCACAGGTACCGTATCGGTGGCCAGAGATGGTGATCTGTAAAGCCTCGCAGGTACGGTCTGTGGCTGTCCCACAAATACCTGTATATGTCAGCCACATGGTGGAACTGTGTGCATGCAGACACACACACACACACACACACACACACACACACACACACACACACACACACACAAACACACAAACACACACACACACACACACACACACACACACACACACGCACACACACACACACACACACACACACACACACACACACACACACACACACACACACACACACATAATCCAGACACCTAGGGCTAACACATACCCACACACATTACATCAACACTGCCCATAGCAGTATTCTTGCCCCTCACACATACACACACACACATACATGTCGATTGGATGTCTCAATGTAGGCCTCTGGCAAACCAACAACACACCCTGTGCATATGATGAAACCTGTGCCACCTCCTGTCATCTGTAACATCGATGCAGGAACAGGCTACCATGGTGCTGATGCACAGGGTGTCTTTATAGCAGTATAGCAATGTTAGCATGTTGTCAGCAGTAGAATGTAATGATATGCTTAAAGGTGTAGCTGAGCAGGCATGATGCATTAAAGCTATGATTGTCATTGTTCATAGGTTTATAGGTAGGTACTAGGCTATTGGCCCTACGGCCTATATAAGCCTAGCCAAAGGTAAGCTGGCTTTCGCCACCCAAGAAAATTATTTTCCTGTGCCACTGTCGAGCAGAGCCAGAGAAGTGACCCCCGGGGTGAATTTCCTATCTCCCATCCAATCATCAAGATTTTTCTTGAACAGTGCTAATGAGGAGCTTTGTTTGATATAGATAGGTAGTTTGTTCCACAGTATGGGAAGTCTCTGGGACAGGAATCTATCCCTCCAGCATGTTCTGTTTATTGTGGTGACGAGGTTTAGGTCCCTAGAGCGTGTACCTCATAGGGATTGGGATTTCTTTAAGTGGAGCATGTCTAAAAGCTCTGGGTTTGACATTGCTTTGTGTATTAGGCAGAGATCGCCTCTGAGTAGGCGATATGCAATGGAGTAAAGCTGCAGTTTTTTGAGATGGTCTGCATAGGGCATCTCTTTGAGGCTGGTAATCCTCTTTGTGAGGTATTTCTGTGGCCTTTCCAGTTGTTGTAGATGTCTTGTGAGGTACATACCAAAAGGGGCATTGTACTCTATAATGGGTCTAATGAGTGACGAGTAGAGGGGTACAATGACCTCTTTTTTCCTGGATGAGAAACCTTTTGTGATGAGGTGTGCCACATAGAAGGATTTCCTGACTACTGTGGCAATGTGATTATCAAAGGAGAGACTACTGTCCACCTGTGTCCCAAGGTCTCTTATCACACTTTCGATTGTTAAGTAGACTACCACCTATGTGGTAGTTCATGGGTACTGAGTTTTTACCAAAGGAATGACAATGCACTTTTTGGCATTGAGCTTGAGGCCATGGCTTTGACACCAGGCATCTGTCTCAGCAAGGCCCTTTTGTAGGATGTCCACATCTTTTGGAGTTTTGATTATGGCTCCTAGTTTGCAGTCATCTGCGAACTTCGTTAGCCAAAGACCTTCTGTGTTGGCCTGTACTTCAGAGAAGTAGATACCAAACAGGAGAGGACCCAGGACTGAATCCTGTGGTACTCCACTTGTCACTGATCTGAAGCTGGATTTGGAGTCTACTACTTTCACAGTGTGGATTCTGTCAGTGAGCCAGTTGGCAACCCATTTTGTGACATAGGGATTTATACCTAATTTAGTGAGTTTATCTATAATTCCAGAGTTGTGGATGATGTCAAAAGCCTTGGCGAGATCTAGATAGGCTGTGTGAACCACCTTACCCTCATTTACGGCTTTGGTGACTGCTTCAAAGAAGTCTATCAGGTTTAGGAGACATGATCTGCCTTTTACAAACCCTAACTGGGTGGCGTCCTGAGTTTGGAGATTACCAGTGTCATTGTTTATAAGTTCCATGATGATACGCTCCATAGCCTTGCAAACCAGGCTCGTTAGGCTAATTGGGCGGTAGTTTCCGGGGTCTGTGGTGGCTCCCCCTTTGTGGAGTGGGATAACTGTCACTGTGCGCCATTCAGTGGGCACATAGCCTGAGGTGAGGCTATGATTGAACATGGTACTTAGGTGGGGTGCCAGTTCGTTCTGTAGTTCATGTAGAACACAGCCTGGGATGTTGTCAGGTCCCATGGATGCTGTGTTCTTGGCTTTGGATAGTGTGTTTTTTACCTGTGAAGCCGTGATTACAGGAACTTTGCATTCTTTTGGTATAGAGATGGGCCCTTTAGGGGCTGACAGAGGGGTAAATTTAGCACTGAACCTATCTGCCAGGATGTTGGCAATATCCATTGGTTCTGTATATTTAGTGCCATTGTACTGTAACTCAGAGCAGATCTGAGTGTTGCCATTGAGAGTCTTGACATAGCTATAGAATGCTTTGTGGTTGTCTTTAGAGCCAGTGGCAATTTTGTTTTCATAACTAGCTTTGGAGGATTTTATGAGGGATCTCAGCTTCTTACTGAAGCTGACCAAGGAGTTTCTCCAATCATGGGATTTTACTCTTTTTAGCAACAGCTTCTTTATTCTGTTGTAGAGTTTGTTTATGGCAGGGGACCACCAGATTGGCTTTTTTTTTTGGAGGATAGCATTTTGGTTCTGTTAGGGATTGCACGATCCATGCACTCATGTAAGTGCTTATAAAGTGCATTTTTGTAGGATTCAGCAGTGTAGTGTTGTTTACACCAGTGTTAGTTCCAATAGTGTATTGTCTGCCCACGTGCCACTTGGCTGATGTGTGCAGTATTGGCAGCATGTGCTAGAGAGTGAACAGTATGTGTGGGATGTGGGTAGCACCGATTTGCAGGTGTACAGTTGTGAACATGGTGGAGGTGCACTGTCTGCATGTACGTGCATAGTGGACACATAGGCAGGGTGACATGCTCTGTATTACACAGTAACATTCCATAGTTTCTATTGGTGGCCAGTATGCATTGTACTACACACATTTCGGAACCTGACTACACATGTGTGTATGACATGGTTTGACACTGTTACTATCTGTCATTGTTTTGCATTCTGGTAGTATACATAACTTCAACAGCCTGACCATAACCAATCATTAGATGATGTCTTGACAACTGACACACAGATGTAGGACACACAGCAACATTTGGATCCTTCAGGTACTATACTATGCCAGTAACCAGTGGTATTCACCTGCACCCATTACTGAGACCACTCCTGTTTGGCATATAGCTCTCTTAGGTACAAGTAATCACAGTAGGGATATGTCCGTCCACATCTGGTAATGCATACTGTGGCCTATAATGCATTCTCCAGGTGACACACACATCCTCCACAAGGGTATCATACAGACAGATACCTGTTGTCAAACCCATGCTGTAAAGCTATAAGCCAAACTAAGCATAGTCATCCATCTTTACGGAACATAGTATCCCCACAGTGCCACATAGATAGTAGCCACCAACATGATGAACAGGTACCGATGTGTACATGCAACCTAGTGTTACGTCATCTCTCCTTTGATAATCACATTTCCTAAGGTATTTTGAAATCCCTCGGTGGACCACCTAAGCAATAAGGCGTCTGCATGCATATCCATAAAGGTTGTTGTACACCTATAATGAATAGTCATCATTGACAGATTTTGCTGCGTTTGAACAGGTCTGACATATACCTTGGCCATAAACCCTCACTCACACAATTCAATAGAAACCGTAATGAGTGTGTGTGACACAGATGACCTAGGCCAGGGATCACTGCAGTGGTTGGCCTTGTCACATGCATACAGATGTGACCTAAGGTCTGGGAAGCAGCAGCACAGTCTGGCAAAGATGACAGCTGTGTTCTTGGATAAAGCAGGGTTCCCACACATGCAATAATTGAGGTAACATGTATGTATATGTATTTGCCACACAGCTACCTCACATGTGCAATGCATACTGATGTGTCATACAGTAGTAAAAGCAAAATCCACAACACATTGACCAACAGTGTCACACACATAAAGCACACACACTCACCAAGTGCAGGATTCAAACCCCTACCTTATTACTTCATGATACTAGAGGAATACTCATTAATACGACACACTATACACATTACTGGGAGGTCTCTTTTCCACAGGTATATTTGTAGGATGGTGACATCATCAGAGTTGACAAAGATAAGTATACCACTTGTTTGGTGTTCTACTACTCTACAAAAAGGTTGCTCCTCTCCAAGGTAATTACACACACACACACACACACACACACACACACACACACACACACACACACACACACACACACACACAGTTATCAAGTGCAGGATTCAAACCTCTACCTAACTACTTCATGATACTAGAGGAGTACGCATTAACACGATGCACTACACACATTACTTGGAGGGCTCTTTTCCACAGGTATATTTGTAGGATGGTGACATCATCAGACTTGACAAAGATAAGTATACCACTTGTAAGTTGTTCTACTACTCTATTAAAAGGTTGCTCCTCTCCAAGGTAATCACACACACATATAGTTGTCAAGTGCAGGATTCAAACCCCTACCTAATTACTTCATGATATTAGACGAATACGCATTAACACAACGCGCTATACACATTACTAGGTCTCTTTTCCACAGGTATATTTGTAGGATGGTGACATCATCAGACTTGACAAAGATAAGTATACCACTTGTAAGGTGTTCTACTACCCTACAAAAAGGTTTCTCCTCTCCAAGGTAATTACACACAAACACACACACAGTTGTCAAGTGCAGGATTCAAACCCCTACCTAACTACTTCATGATACTAGAGGAGTACACATTAACACGATGCGCTATACACATTACTGGGAGTTCTCTTTTCCACAGGTATATTTGTAGGATGGTGACATCATCACACTTGGCATAGATATGTATGCCACTTTTAAGGTGTTCTACTCCTCTCCAAGGTGATTACACACACAGTTGTCAAGTGCAGGATTCAAACCTCTACCTAACTACTTCATGGTACTACAGGAGTACCTTAACATGTTGTGCTATACACATTACTGGGTAGCCTCTTTTCCACAGGTATATTTGTAGGATGGTGACATCATCAGACTTGACAATGATTAGTATACCACTTTTAAGGTATTTTACTACTCTCCAAAAAGGGTGTTCCTTCCCAAGGAGACCACACACACAAACACACACACACACACACACACACACACACACACACACACACACACACACACACACACACACACACACACACACACATGTCAAGCGCAGGATTCAAACCCTTACCTCACTACTTGATGATATTACAGGAGTACACATTTACACGATGCATTATGCACATTACTGTGAGTTCTCCTTTCCATAGGCATATTTGTAGGATGGTGACATCAGACTATACAACATGGGTTACATTAGGTGGGCTACATAGAAGGAATGTCTAAACACTTTGGCGGCCATGTGACCATTAAAGGGGAGTTTGCTATCTACTTGTGTCCCCAGGGCCATAATGACTTTCTCCATACATACTGGATTACCACCTATGTGGTAACTTGTGTGCACATTGTTTTACACAAAGGGGATGACTATGCATTCATTGGCATTCAGCTTGAGGGCATTGTTTTGACACCAGGTATCAGTCTCTGTAAGACACTTCTGGAGGATGTCTGTGTCAGCCGTATAGTTGATTATGTGGATATGCATGCAGTCATCTGCAAACTTGTTCAGCCATACAACTCCCGTGCTTGCCTGAACCTCTGAGCAGTATCTACTGAACAGGTGGGGTCCCAGGACCAAGACCTGTGGGATGTCATTTGTGACTGGCTTAGAGTCGGACATAGCACCCGCAACTCTGAACATGTGTGTTTGATCTGGGAGCCACTTAGCCACCCATCCTGTGACATAGCTGTTAATGTTCAAGCTGGTACACTTGTTGATGATGACAGAGTGGGGAATGGTGTAGAAAGTCCTTAGTGAGGTCCAGGTGGGCTGTGTGGACTACTTTCAACTCCATCTATGTCCTTGGTAACTGTTTGAAATAAGTCAAAAAGGTGTAGGAGACAGGATCTGCCTTTAACAAGGCGAAGATGTGTAGAGTCCAGTGTCTGGAGGTCTCCAATGTCTCTGTTTATGGGTTCCATAACAATTTGCTCAATAGCTTTGTAGACCAGGCTGAGTAGACATATAGGGCAATGGTTTCCAGGTTCTGTTGTGGCACCCCCTTTGTGGAGCTGGATGACAGTTAGTGTATGCCATTATTTGGGTACATAGCATGTGGTACTCTTGAGTCTGGACAGTGGACGTAGGTGAGGGTGTAGTCCCTTTTGGGCCTAGTGTAAGACGCAGCCTGGGGCACCATCCAGTCCCATTGATGCTGTGTTCTTAACTTTGGAGAGGGCTGTCTTTACCTGCATGTCCATGACGTCTGGGGATCAGCATCCTTCTGTGATGGACACAGGGCCATTTCGGGGTGATGGGGGAGTTTACACTGAACTTGTCCCCCTGGATGTGGGCAATGAAAGTTGGTTCAGTGTATTTCTTTCCATTTTTCAGTAGCTGACAGCATATTTGGAAGTTGACACCTACATGTCTGATATAGCTACTGAAGGCTATGTGGTTGTTATTCTTACATTCCTTGGCTATTTGCCTTTAGAAACAGTCCTTGGATTATTTTATGAGCGATCATTGTTTCTTCCTAATAATGATCAGTGATGCCTTTCCTTTAGTGAAGTTGGCTCTATCATGTGTTCGTTTCTTCCTTCTGTTGTCTAGCTTATTTATGGGCAACAACCACCTGATTGTTGTCTTATTTTTGGAGGAGTGCATCTTGGATTTATTTGTGTTGTCTCATTCCATGCATCCCTGTAGATGCTCATAGGATGCACTTGTAAATGATTCGGCAGATTGTATACCATTATCCTATAGCAAGAGGTCTTTGGAATGTTCCACTTTGGTCTTGGGAAGTGTGCAGTTTGCTTTTGAATATGTCTTCACAGTGGTTTCATTGACTGGGTGGGGGGGGGTGTGGATGTCCAATGTGATTGCTTTATGATCTGATATTACCAGTGAGGGGTTTATCTCTGTTGTGGAACACTGGTACCTCATGTTGGTGATGATCATGTCCAGTATGTTGTCACCTCTAGTGGGTGTGGTGACCAGCTGTTCCAGGGTGTTAGAGTTTTTAAACTTTAGGAAACATTGGGCAAAGGACGTTGTACATGAGTAATTCTCCCACTCAATGTTTAGGTAGTTGTAATCTCCTCATTTAATGGTGTTTGACAGGACCTTTGTATTTTCCACTGTTCTCAGGAATACTGAGTGAGGTTCCTGAGACAAGGTACGTGATCTGTAGCAGACTACAATCTGATGAGCAGCTTTGCCCAATGTTAGTTGCACTTGCATGGTCTCCAAGGCCTCATGCAGTGCCACTAACCTGAAGGTGTGGGTATCCATAAGGTAAATGGGTACACCCCTTCCTTTTGTATTTCACTTGTGGTTTGGGGTCCGAAGGTCAGAGGGATTGTGAGTGTTTTACGTGGAGCATGTCCAACAGCTCTGTGTTTGACATAGCTTTGTATGTTAGGCAGTGAACACCTCTGAGTAGTGATATGCAAGGGAGTACGGATGGAGCATTTTGAGATGGTCTGTGTATGGCATATATTTCAGGCTGCTAATGCTCTTTGTGAGATATTGCTGCAGGCTTTCCAGTTGTTGTGGTTGTCTTGTGAGGTACATAGCAAAAGTGGCATTGTACTCTATTATAGTTCTAGTGAGTGATGAGTAAAGGGGAACAATTTCCTCTTCTATTCTGCATGACACGCATTTTGTGATGAGGTGTGCCACAAAGGAGGGTTTCCTGACTACTGTGGGAATGTGATTATCACAGTTGTGTCCACTGTCCACCTGTGACCCAAGGTCTCTTGTCACAGTTTCAGTGTGATGTATAATACCACCTATGTTGTAGTTCTTGGCTACAGATTTTTTAACAAAGGGGATGACAATGCACCTTTTGGCACTGAGCTAGAGCCCATGGCTTTGACAACAGCCATCTGTCTCAGTGAGACCCTTTTGTAGGATGTCCACATCTTTAGTGTTTACAATTATGGCTCCTAGTTTGCAGTCCTCTGGAAACTTCAGTAGCCACAGACCTTCCATGTTAAATTTTACTTCAGGGAAGTAGATGCTACACAGCCTGGGATGTTATCTGGTCCCCATGGCTGCTGTGATATTGGCTTTGGAGAGTGTTATTTACCTGTGCAGCCATGATGACAGCAACTTTGCAGTCTTCCATTATGGAGATGTGCTCTTTCATGGGTGAGAGGGGTTAAAGTTAACACTGATCCTATCTGCCAGGATGTTGCCAATATCAGTTGGGTCTGTATATTTAGTGCCATTGAGCTGTAACTCAGAACAGATCTGAGTTTAGCTATAGGTTGGTACTGGGCTATCTGCCCAAAGGCATATATTAGCCCAGCCACATTGTGCGGTATTCACCGCCCCTTTAGTAGTTCCCTAGACCCTTGTACTAGCAGCTAGTACCCTTGGCCCTATCTATTAGTGCTGTTGGTGTGATCCCCGGTGTGATCTTTCTGTTACTCATCCACTCATCAAGGTTCCTCTTGAAGAGTGATAGTGAGGGGCTCTGTCTTATGTAGATCAGGACCCTGTTCCATAGTAAGGGAAGTCTCTGCGAAGGGAATCTATCCCTCCAGCATGTTCTATTCATTGTTGTGTTGAGGTTTGTATCCCTAGAGCATGTAGCTCGAGTAGATTTGGTTTTGCTAAGATGGAGCATGTTCAACAATTCTGGGTTGGATATGACATGGACCTGCCTGTTGGGCAGAGATCTCCTGAGTAGACAGTATGCAACAGAGTACAGATTGGGTTACATTCAGTCTTGTTGCATGGGGCAACTATTTGAGGCCAGTAATCCTCTTGTTAAGGTACTGCAGTGGTCTTTCTGGCTGCTGAACATGCCTGGTCAGATTCATCGCAAGTGTGTTGTGGTACTCTCTGACGGGTCTGATGACCGCTGAGTAGTGGGAACCTCCTTTGACCTACATGCACAGACCTTGGCAGTTTGTGTGAAAACATAGCATGATTTTCTGACCACTTTGTGAATGTGTTTCTTGAAGTAGAGATGACTATCCACATTTGTCTAGATCCCTTATTATCACATCCGTATTTAGCCTGTGTGAGCATGCCCAGTATGACCTTTCAGTATGTTGCTGCCTGACATTTGCTTCGTTTCTTTAAGTGTGTGGGCATGCCCAGTATGACCTTTCAGTGTGATGCTGAATGAAATACACTACATTTGTTGGAGTGTGTGAGCACACCCAGTATAGGCATTTATACTATATGTGTATGGCAAATCAAGTTGTATTTTTACAGCAGGGCTCATCTTTGTGTCATAGATCAACAGGGATCATGCTGTGCCTGCAGGGCTTCAATGAGACACTTTGCATAGACTTATCAACATTTCTACATACAGGGCAGACAGCTATTCTTTGTACATTTCTACCCGGGGGCACATCTGATTGTTACTGTGGGTGCACATAGGATGAGGGTTTCACCTGACACTTATACACATATGCCTGCACTGCTATGTACGGTACAACATTTCTGTCTGTACTGTTGCCTATCGTACTGGCTTGAGGCATACTACTGTGCTACAGATCCTAGCTTCCAATGTCACGTATATTAGATTGTGACTTCATAGCCTACACAACCCACATTACACTGCCTGGCCTGATGTTCTCTGTCTGCATAGGCCTGTGGGGGAGGTTACCCACATGCCTCTTTAGAGGCATGATACAGCATTTCTTTGTGTTTGCATTAGTGTACAATTATCCTGCTGTGTCTGTGCCACTTAAATGCTATCATGGCTTAGTGGTTCAGTACTGTGACTATAGTGCACAGTATCCTGGGTTTGAACCCTGTCACTGCTTTTCATTTTCATGCTGGGCAGACCAGACTGCTTAAGGAACAGTAAAGCAAATATGAACATGTTTACCTGACTTTGCTCAACTTTGCACGACCTTGCCCAACATTGCCCAATGTTGCCCAACATTGCGCTAGTTAACATGGGCAATTTTGTTTGCATATACTAAATATTGGTAAATGCTGCTTAGCACTGCTTTATATTGCTTAAAACATGACAATCATGCCTCAGGTGGTGCTGTCAGATGCACATACTACACTCCCTATACATGTTTGGAAACAGGTAGTGTCAAGTTAGGCATCCCTTCTATTTTATGTGTGAGTCAGAGAGAGGTATCATTTCCAGGGTTCCTACTGAGCCAGTGTATGTGCTATGCATTGCCTCTTTGCCAAGGCCAAGGCATACTGGGCCCACCTCCTTCTGCCTACTGGGGCAGGCTCAGGTTGTTCCTCCTCCGAGTCATGCTGTGCCTGTGCAAGCCTTGGCAATAGTGGGGGGCTGTGTGGCCCTGCCCCATGCTGTTCCTGCTGCAGCTGTTTTCGCAGGATCATATTGTGTAGCATGGCACATATCATGACAATTTGGGTACATGTAGTTAGTGAGTACTGTAAGGTTCCACCAGATGTGTCCAGGCACCGGAACCGTGACTTGAGAATCCCAAACACACGCTCAATTACAGTTTGTGTTTGTGCGTGTGCCTCATTATGGAGTTCTTGTTCAGGTGTGTGTGCATTTCTGATGGGTGTCATCAGCCACGGCTCCAGTGCGTATCCAGCATCCCCCACTAGGTGACCATCAGGGATGTCCCCAGTGGCAAATGTCTGGTACAGCTGCATCAGCTGTCAGATATGGGAATTGTGGTAGCTTCCAGGGCAGCCAGCACACACATTCAGTATTATGCCCTGGGCATTGCACACGACCTGACAGTTGATGGAGTGGAAGCCCTTGTGGTTGATGTAGGCCCTACCCCGCTCACCGGCTGGTGCTTTGATGTATATGTGCGTGCAGTCAATTGCACCCACTACCTCAGGGTATTCCGCTATTTGCTGGAAGAGACGCATATTGCTGGCCAATACCTCATGGGAATTGGGGAAATATACATGATCACCGACATGTGCTGACATGGCATTCAGGAACTGGTGCAGTACCCTGGATGCTGATGCCTGTGAAATCCCCATCATATCACCAGTTGGTCTCTGGAAGGTACCTGTTGCTAGTATTCTTAGGCCAACACATACCTTGGTTTCTACTGGGAAGGGTTCCCCTCTGTTGGTTCTGTGTGTGAGGCGTGGCCTGCACAGCTCAACAATTTGCTGCAGGAGGTCTCTGTACACTCTATAGTGCTCCATTATCTCCAGCTTATGTAGCCCCTGGTAGGTTACCTTGGGTCTGTACACTGTTCTCCGTCTCCTCACTGTGGGTTGCTCAGCAGCATTTGCAATGGCACCACACTCAGCATCTTGCACATGTTGCCTTATAATAGCAATGGCAGCCCCTAACATTTTTTTGTCTCAGTTAAGCTTTTTAAGTTTTCACTTCTCTTTGTAGACTGCAGTGTTGCAGTGTTTCTGAGAAAACATGGAGGAATGTTGTTTGCAGAGTTTTAAGTGCTGGGCTGGGCTGGGCTAGTGTACTGCCTGTGCAATTGGCTGATTCTGATTGATTTCACCTGGCAGCTCTGCTAGTTCTCCTTGGTTAACTTCCTACTACTTCTTTTCCTCCCTTTTCCCTTTCTGTTTCCACTGGGGGCACTGACACGCAAACACACGCACACAAGTGCACACACGTGCACACAGGCTTACACAGGCTTACACGGGCTTACACAGGCTTAGGCGGGTGCACATGTGCACACACAGGCTTAGATAGCCTTACACAGGCTTACATGGGTGCACACATGCACACACAGGCTTCGACGGTTTTACAGGCGCGCACACACGTGCACAAAGTGTAAGCATCTTTGCAAGAAACTTCAGTGATAGCCACGGCGTACACCTTCAGTTTCTGGGTTTCAGTTCAGACAACTGTAGACACGCCTCTTCCAGTCCTGAGTAACTCACAGCAAACACATGCCACTCTGCTCCAATAAGCTTACAGTCTTTGATACATACCCCCCTCATGATGTCACCTATCTTCTACTCTGTTACTCCCCTAATCCTACTCTTACACTCTAGGGACATGGTTCACATGGCAGGGAAAATTGGGATTCACTATCCTTATACTCATTTGCATAGGATTGCCTACTAATGCTTGGTTACATCTCTCAGACTGAGCTTCCCCCCTTAGCCACCACTACTCAGTAGCCATGTTGTCTTCAGCCTGCCATTCACCTGAATGGCAGATGAATATATTTAATAAAATGCCTATTTTTGGATTTTATTTCAGGTTTTTAGAGCGCTGCACGTTTGCGTGGCGCTGTGCTACACTTAGGTTTTTTCCAACCAATCCTGGGTAAAGGCCTACACATCACAATTCAGACTCAACACAGTGAAAATAACCAATTTAATTTGTCTTTTATAATAAGAAGTTATGTACCTACCATAACGTTCCATGTTAGTTGTCTTCTTCTCACCTTCTTTCTTGCTGGATGGGTTTGGAGCCGATCCTCGGCTCCGACTCGGCCAATACTAAAGCTCGAGAGCTAATTCCACCGGCTCGAGGCTCCCCTATATCCCACAATGCTAGGCGGTAACTCCTCAGATCTCGTTTGATAGCTATACCAAGCAACCCTAGTCTCCATAGAATGGAGTAGGGAAACCCACCTCAAAACAACCTGCGTGAAAAGTATCGCAGACCTAAGAAAGGAGAAAAGGAGGTGGAAGAACATGTGGGAATGACGACTTCCAGAGGAAGAACACAAACTGAATTCCTGTCGGTCTGTCCAGGCTTGGGGGAAGGAGGGTGGGACACAAGAAAGAAGGCGAGAAGAAGACAACTAACATGGAACGTTATGGTAGGTACATAACTTCTTAATGTTAAGTTGTCCATCTTGCCTTCATTCTTGCTGGATGGGACCGCGTCCCTAGCACCTTATCCCGGGTGGCCTATCGGAACAGACTCTTGAGAACAGTGGAACCAAAATTGGCACGGCTTCTGGAAACCATGTTCAATTTGTAATGTGAAATGAATGTATGAGGAGAAACCCAGGTGGCTGCTGCACAAATGGAATCTATTGGCAGCCTATCCTGAAAAGCTACGGATGTAGCTAATGCCCTAGTTGAATGAGCTCTAGGTCTTGAGGGTAGTTTTTGATGTCTTATCTCATAGATGAAGGTAATTGTAGAGGTAAGCCATCTAGAGAGGGATACTTTAGTAACAGGAAGGCCCAATTTTCCTTCCGCATATGACAGAAACGATTAGATTTCCTGAATTGTTTAGTCCTATCTAAGTAATATCTAAGTTGGCGATGAACATCCAAAAAATGTAGCTTTTGTTCCGATCTGTTTGAATAGTTAGGGAAAAAGACGGGGAGATCAATAATTTGGTTTAGGTTCACTTGAGAGGAAACTTTGGACAAAAAGGATGGATTAGTACAGAGGGATACCCTATCTTTGTGAAACACTAAATAAGGAGGATGACTGCACAGAGCATGGAGTTCAGATACCCTTCTCGCTGAAGTTATAGCTACTAGAAAAAGTGTTTTCCAAGAAAGCAAATTCAGAGAACATGAAGCTGCCGGTTCAAAGGGGGGAAGGATTAAGGATGCCAGAACCAAGTTCAAATCCCATTGAGGCGGGGGATCTTTGATTGGAGGTTTGAGAAGAAATACGCCCCTTAAAAAGGCTTTACAGAGTTTGTGAGCCATGATGCTAGACTCCGAGACACCAACGTGAAAATTAGATATGGCAGCCAATTGAACTCTAATGGTAGATGCAGATGATCCTAAATGAAAGAGTTCTGCTAGAAAATCTAGAATAGACTGGATAGGTGCTGTAAAGGGATCTATGTTTTTTGATGTTGCCCAAAAGGAGAAGCGTTTCCATTTGCTACTATAAATCTTCCGGGTAGAAGATTTATGAGAGGCTATCAAGATATCTCGGACCGAGCGAGATATTGAGGGAAGCCTGGCTAAGGTTGGAATCGGAGAAACCATGCTGTGAGGTTTAGAGAAAGCAGAGATTGGTGCAGCTGACCCGAATGGTGGGTTATCAGATCTGGTACTGGGTCCAGATGCCAAGGCTGCTCAAAAAGGTAACGATGAAGAAACGGAAACCATATCTGTCGAGGCCAGTAAGGGGCAATGAGGATCATTGTCACTCTCAAGGTGATGGCTTTCTGAATTAGTTGAGATATCAGTGAAAAAGGGGGAAAGGCATACAGAAGTCCCCGGGGCCACTTGTGAACTACAGCGTCTCTGGTGGGATGGCCTGGTAACGGGAAGCGAGTGAAGAAGTCGTGACACTTGCTGTTTTGGGGAGTAGCAAAAAGATTGCAGCAAGGCTGGCCCCATCTTAGGAATACTTCTTCTAGAACTGATTTCTTTAGAGACCACTTGTGGGGCATGAGAATTGCCCTGCTCAATTTGTCTGCAATAATGTTGGATTTCCCGGGAATGTGCGTTGCTATCAGAAAACGCTGAGAAGAGATCGCCCATTGCCAAAGTCTGAGTGCCTCTCGACATAAAGGGTATGATCTGGTTCCGCCTTGTTTGTTGATGTACCACACTATAGACATGTTGTCCGTTTGAATTGCAATAGTCCCAGTGGGAAGAGAGTCGTGAAGGGCTTGCAACGCTAAAAGCACTGCTCTCATCTCTAAGACATTTATGTGCAAGTGGCACTCGAAAGGTTGCCACGTGCCTTGGACTGTCCTGCCCTGATAATGCCCCCCCACCCGATCAGGGAGGCGTCTGTTGTCAACATGGCGACTGGGGGGGGGGGTGAAGGGTCTTCCTCGGAGAAGTTGAGGTGATGTGATCCACCAAGACAGTTGATTCTTGCATGATTGAGTTATCAAAATGGTATGGGACATTGGGAGCTGTTGAAAGAACCATTGAGTAAACAGCATCCATTGGAGGATCCTCATGTGAAAGCGAGCCAAGGGGAGAAGGGGAATAGCTGCTGCCATGAGTCCTAACACCTTCAAAACTAATCTGGCTTTGACTTTGTTGCATTGTAAGAGAAGGGAAACTTGTTTTTGAATATCTGACACTCTCTGCTCCGTGAGTCTGGCTGAAAGATTGAGTGTGTTTAAGGTGGCGCCTATAAAGGTAATAGATTGGCAAGGCGACAAGGCAGATTTTTCGAAATTTATCGAAATGCCTAGAGCTTGGCAAGATTGGATGGTGAAGTCCCTGGATAGAAGAAGCTGATGTCTGGTGGTGGCGGTAAGGAGCCAGTCGTCTAAATATGGAAACACCTGGAATCCTTGACGTCTCAAGTGAGCCGCGACAACTGCCATGCATTTGGTAAACACACAGGGGGCTGTAGTGAGACCAAAGGGCAGGGCCCTGAACTGGTAGTGACTGGCTCCCAGCCTGAAGCGGAGATATCTCCTGGAGCATCTGTTCATCTTGATGTGGTAGTACGCGTCCTGAAGATCTATCAAGCACATCCAATTGTCCTGACCCAAGAAGGGTAGAATGGACTGAAGCGTGACCATCCGGAATTTTGTTTTCCTGATATACTTGTTTAAGTAGCTGAGATCCAATATGGGTCTCCAGTCCCTTGTTTTTGGTACCAAAAGAATTTGGAGTAGATTCCGGATCCTTGCTGGTCTGCTGGGACTGATTGGATAGCTCTTTTTGATAGCAGCTTTGAAATTTCTAATGCTGCTTGTTCCCTTAGACCGGGTGGAACGTCTGGAAGGGATCTTTTGGGTTGGGATGGGATGTGAATAAAGGGAATTTTGTAACCCTCGGATATGATCAACTGTACCCATTTGTCTTGAGTAAGGGAAAGCCAGACTTTTGGGTACAGGGATAACCTTCCCCCGACTGCCTCCGAAGGTGGACAGCTGGGCAGCCCCTCAGGGATGCTGAAAGGGTTTATCAGAGAACATTTCTCTGCTACCCTGGTTTTGCGGACCTCCTCTGCTTCTAGGGTGGCGTCTATTATTATTCCCCCCTCTGCCTCTAGAGGGGAATCGACCTTGTGTGTCAGATGAGACTCCCTGGGATTGTTTGCGGAACCACATCTTTCCTCCCCTCTGACCTTTGGGATAGGGTCTAGAAGGGGTAGAAAAACTGACTCCTACAGCAGAGAGAGTCTTACCTTCTACCTCGCACCTGGTCAATGTATCCTTCACCTGTGGACCAAACAAGGATGATCCATCAAAGGGAGAATTGGTGAAGGACGCCTTGAAAGGGTCCGCAAAGTTGCATAGCCACATCCAGGCATGATGTCGTAAGGCAACACCTGTGCCTGCGGCTCTACTCGCCCCATCTGCAGCATATGAGACCAGCCACATGTAGGAGTTAATGATGGAATTCAGGGTTGCCAACTGGGAGTTCATTGTGTCTTTAAACCCCTCAGCTGTAGGATCCTTTATCAATTCACCCATATCCTTGAGTAAATCTCTCTGGAGACGAGTGAAGTGGCATAAGTAATTCAGCGAACGCATTGAAAAGGTCACTGATGAGAACATCTGCTTGCCGTACCTGTCTATGGTCCTAGATTCCTTATTAGGAGGATGGACAGGAACCGAAGGATCGGCTAACTCCTTCTTAGTGGCCGCAGCCACCACCATGGCATCAACAGGGACACCTCTGGATAAAAAAATCTTTATCTCTAGGGGCAGTAATAAATTTAGATGGTCTCCTTGGGGTGGGTTCCACTGAATCAGGAGCCATCCAAGCCTTCCATGCCAGCACTTCCATAAGGGGGTCAAAGGGAGGGGACACCCAGGAGGTAGAAGGGCGAGAGCCAAATGCCTCAAGATACACTGACTCATCCTCCGAAGGGTTAAGGGCTGGCCAGTTCCCCCTCTGTTTGAGGATCTCAAGGATGTCAGCAAAGGAGACATCCTCAGAGGGGGATCGAGGGGAACCTTCAGCTTCCTCTAAGTCCGTGTCAGAGGTGATAGACTCAGGGGAGTCAATGTGCTTCCTCTTGCACTGTCTCTTCCTAGGGGGAGGAAGGAAATTCCCAATGGGGAAACTTGAGGAGTTGGCTCTCTGCGGTCTAAGGCAAGGGGGTGAGTAGAAATCACCACAGGCACTGTAGATGGGGGGGCTGAAGGAGCCGACTGTGGGGCAGACCCTGGTTCTAGCACGCTCCGCATGACCTTGAAGGCACCCCTGTCAGGCAAGGCCAAAGGCCCCCACTCCAAAGAGACAAGGACCTCCCCCGGCACCGACAGGGATGGCTCCGAAGCCGATGTCGGAGCCGAACTCACCAGCGCCGAAGCCCCGAGAGGGAGAGCGGGGTCCGACAAGGGTCCGATGCCACTCTCCCCCTCAGAGCAGACGAGGGAAGCTCAGCGCCGAGATCCCTCCAAGGAGGAGATCGGAGCAGACAACGCAGCTGAAAGGGAAGGTATCGGATCCGACGCACCGACAGTCATGGCTCCGACAAGCCCTGGCTCCGAATTCAAAGGAGTCGGAGGAGGAATGTATTGGGGAACGGGAATAGCCACTGACTGCTGAGTCGGGCTATGCAGCATTTGGGCCAGTGCCTCGGACTTGAGAAGTCTACTCACTACCCTTTGCAAATCGTGGTCAGATAACCTGGAAGACCATGAGGAATGAGTTTTATGGCTCCGTTCGGAAAGAAGAGGGGATCCTGGCGCCGAATGCACGGAGCCGATAGAGGGGGATCTGGATATCTTCCTAGACTGTGGCTCCGATAAGAGTATCGGAGCCAATGGATTTTTATCAGCCTCAGCTCCAGCCGGAGCCGAGGTAACAGTATGAGGCTTGGAAACATCGGCTCCGGCCGGAGCCGATGTCAAAGCCGACTTAACTTTTCCAACAGTCGACTCAGAAACCAGAGCCGACTGTTTGAAAGTTTTAGAAGGCTTCCCCAACACAGACTGAGTCGGGGGGCCTTCAGGCTTTAATAAGCCCCGCAGGATTAATTTATTCTTGCGTTCCTGCAGGACTCTAGGGCTAAAACCATGACAAACAGCACAAGAGTCCTGCAGGTGCAAAGGTCCCAGGCAATACACACAAGAAGTGTGACCGTCTGTCAGAGACATTTTCTGACAGCACGAGTCACACTTCTTGAAGCCTGAGACCTTAGCGTCTTTTGACATAGTGAAAGGAGTGCCTGACAACAACACAAACACACTACAGACACACCCTTTACCGAAGAAAAATATTAAATTATTAAATTATTAAGGCTAACACAAAGCCACAAACACACATACAAGCCCTTAACAAAAAACTACTAATTTAGTCACACTAAAAGACTGGGGGAAGGGAAGGGGCCGAAGGCCTACAAGTTAAGGGAAGAAAAGGAAGGGAATATAGACCCGAAAAAACAGGGGTCGATTTATCTAAATATTAATTAAACTAAAAAGGTTATGGTATGAAACAATAGGGGGTAAAGAAATACCTATTACGGTAAAAACTCTCACTGACCTGCCTGAGCCGGTAAAAAAGCACCTCGTCAGCTATAGCGGCAAACGAGATCTGAGGAGTTACCGCCTAGCATTGTGGGATATAGGGGAGCCTCGAGCCGGTGGAATTAGCTCTCGAGCTTTAGTATTGGCAGAGTCAGAGCCAAAACCCATCCAGCAAGAATGAAGGCGAGATGGACAACTTAACATCACCCTTTAGTACTGACAGTGAATTTATTTCATCTATCATCCACAAAAATTGGCCATTGATTTTCAACGACAATGAGTTAAGAAACAAACTGCCTAACACCCCTAAAATAGTGTGGAAAAGGGGTAGGAATTTGAAGCAAATCATGGAGAGTAATACCCCAAAGTTGCCATGGAGAAAGGGTATGTTTCAATGTAGCATGTGTAACTTCTGTCCTAATATGGCCACTGGTGAGACCTTCAATATCAGAAACCATACATTTAAGGTACAAAATTGATTCAATTGCCAGTCCAAAGGTGTTGTTTATGTTGCACAATGCCAACAATGTTTAGCATTTTACTTTGTTAAGACAGATAGAAGGCTACGTGAGAGGGTGCACGAACACCTTTATTATATAAAGAAAGGCAAATTAGAAAATGCATTAGCCAAACATGTTAGTGATTTTCCCCACCATACATTTTTATTTAAAGCGGTAAACTGTGTTCAAAATGATGGTTGGGGGGGCCCTGACTCTGTATGGTTGGAAATATTAGAACTGTATTGTCAGCTCCGTACCAATGCTTGTTCATTCCCAGGCCTTAATGAGACTTGCTCCATATATCCCATTTTAAAAATGAAGAGTTTGACCAGGTAACAATTATATTTAATGTTTAATTTTTATATTTATATCTATTCCTAATTTCATTTATTAAATGTATATATATATATTTACTATATTAGCTGCTTACATCACAAAGCTTGAAGGTTTTTATACATTTTTTATAGGTAAAATGTGTATTCTGATATTTATCAAATGTATATATATTTATTATATCTGTTACTTACATCACAAAACTTGAAGGTGTGTATGCCTTTACTTTGTGGGAACATGAATTAGTTGTACAGACATATACTATTGATTTTTATGTTTTTTATATATTTTTATATGTAACATGTGTATTTTGTATTGTTTATTGAATTGTATAACATGTATGTATTGTAATACATCAAAGTGGTCGCTTATCTGTTTGTGACCTTTTATGAATGGCTCTTTTGCCGCAGCTGCTCTACATATATATATATATATATATTTTTTTTTTTTTTTTTTTTACAGTACTATTCTTTATAAGTAAACAACATTTCACACAGTAAATATTAATAATTATTTAATATATGTGGGTGTTAGAACAGTTTAAATCATGTGTTCGATTTGTTGAACACATTGTGTTTCCCTTATATGATGGTTTTGCACTCAGTGAATGCCTGCACCTTTTGCTTTAATTACTAATTTAAACCACCAACTGTTACTTTGATTTTAATTGTATCAGTTATGTGTGGTCCAATCAAATGTAGGACAGGGTTATTTAAACAGCAGTCAAGTACATTTTTTGTCTGAAGAAGTCTCACTATTTAGTGGGATGAAAAGCACTTTACAAGTACTGTGTTTCGTTAAATACATTTCTTTTGCTTCAAGAACAGTGTTTATATTTGTTGCATTCGTGTGTTGGAGTATCCTGGTGCAATTCTCAGCACTTTTTGTATTTTTCCTGATTTGTTTTTTGTCTGAGGAGTTTTGGTAATTCTAACCACCAGTCATAACACACACACACACACACACACACACACACACACACACACACACACACACACACCATAAAAGCAGGTATATCCTTCTCCAGTCAAGTCTAAGCAATATCTACTATCCCACAGGTATACCTTCCCAAGTCAAGTGCAAGCATATGTACTATCCCACAGGTATACCCTTTTCTAGTCAAGTCTAAGCATATCTACTATCCAATAGGTATACCCTTCTTCAGTCAAGTCTAACCATAAATTGTAACCTTTTTTAACGTCCCTAAGTCAGTCGAGGCAAAGTCACAATATTCAAATACTTTAAACATACAATCTTCCTACAATTCTATGATAAAGTCACTGAGTTCAAATATAACTCTACTCCTTACTAGCTAGTAGTTGTACAAATGAATTCTACACTCACCTAGAAAACTGTATAAACCTGTCAGTCCCTACCAAAAGTAAATAAAAAGAGAAAGGAAAGCGTAAACCAGCCTGATGGTCCATATGCATAAATAAACAATTCAATGCGAAAAAAGTTCATTGAAATATATAACAAAACTAAAGACCCACAAATCAAGGTTAACATCAAAGGGTTATCCAAGGTATTGAAAAACATCAGGAAAACCAAGGCTTTCTGTGAACTTAGGCTAATATCAGAATTTAAAGATGATTACAAATCTTTCCTTATCTGTGCCAGGAAGTTATGAAAAAACACCAAACATTGCTCTGAACTCATTCAAAATGACACTTGTTAGTTAAATCCATTGGATATTGCAAATACACTGGTAAACAAAATGAATGTTACCTTCACCCCAGAGATGTCTATACCAGACCCATATATATATATATATATATATATATATATATATATATATATATATATATATATATATATCTAAGGACCTTAAATCTCCTATCATCACCAAAGAACATTTGGAACAATTACTTAAAAAAACACAAAAATACATGATCTATGGGACCCGAGTTCATACTAGACTGATTTTGGCTGCATGTCATGTGATATATTTGGACCTATATATAAAGAGCTGGTTCTATGCATTGTTTTGTATTGAGAAAGGATTGTATCCGAAAGCTTTACTTATATAAAGTGTTTATCCAGTGGTTTCCTACCTTGTTCTTTTCATACTAGACTGCCCACTTAACAGCACTAAGCATGTGCTGGTGGGTCCACCAGCCCACTAAGCATCCACTGGTGGACCCACTCCTAAAATTATTCATTCTTAACCTATCCACTGACTTTGTTCCCAAGGTTAGGCACACAGCAATTATGGTGGCTTTTCAAAAGGGCAGCTCCAGCACAAACCCTGGAAATTATAGACCTATTAGCCTGGCAAGCTTCATCTGCAACACCATAGAATGAGTCATAACAGACGTAATAAACTATATTAAAAAATCTTAAAAAACTCGATCCCCAGCAGTTTGACTTTGTTAAGAGTGGATCCTGTCCAATGAATGTGGTAAAAATTTTGACAGCATAACTGTGGAAAAATACTGAAGTTCAACATATTTTGTATTCTGTATATAAAGGGTTAAGCAGAAAAATGTTCACTGCGTTCAAACTGAAATGTTCTGGAAAATGTTGATCACTGAGGAATGCAGAAGTTAATCTTAAACTGCTGATAAGAAAGTTAATGGTGCAAGAATAACTGTGGTACTGGCTGGTAAAAACAAGTAATCAAACTATCACTTCTAATGAATGTTCTGTGTGCTACGTGTATATACGTGCAGGAGAGTCTATAAAAGCAGAACTCAAAGTACAAGGAGCCAGACTGCTGGCATACTACTATCATGTAGCAGGTCTCCATGCATGTAAAATAAAGCTGTTTTACTTGCTTACAAGAACTTGGTGTGATTCTTCCAGAATATGTTAGAAGAGTAAAATCTTTCGACATAACTGGCTAACGTTAGCGGCCTGCACGGCGCGAATCGAACAAAGAGAGGCTGAAAACCTGCGCAGGTGGAGAGAGATCAGGCTCTCCTTGAACGAAAGACCTCCGACTGAAACAGGTCGAAATCAGAGGCCAGTCACTCTTTCCAGATTCAATCCGTGAGGTGGCAGCGAAACAGGGCGGAGGAATCACAAAGGTAAGCAAAACGCTATTTTTTTGTTGTTTCTGATTGGAATTTTTGTCTAAATTTTAAGGGAATAGTCAAGGGAGAAATTTAATTTTCTCAAAGTATAAGGAGTATATGTGAATAGATTCCATATACAAGAGATCTCAGGAACAGGAATAGTTTCTCATAAGAGAAATGGGAACAGGAACCAGTTGCGCCAAAGGCGACGACAAAACTGAAGATGAAAAGTTTATGTTTGATTTACACCCAAAGAACGTAAAATATTTAGATAAATGGAAAAAAGATCATGGGTTTAGTGGATGTTTAAATAAGTCAGAATGTCAAAATCTAGTAAGATTACTGCGCAAACAGGCAGGAAATAAGACAAGGAATCAAAAGAAGGTGGGGTTTCCCCAGGCACAGAAATGGCTGGAGGAAGCAAATAAGAGACATAGGGAACAAAATTTGAAAAAAGGGTGCGGTAATTCAAGTGAAAGAGATGTGTACTTTGTTCAAAAGGAAGATAATGAAACTTCCACAGTCAGTCGTAGTCACCAGAATCCCTCGGCCCCTCCCATCCAGTATCCAGACCCTGCACAGGTTATTGAGGTGCCCCCCGACCAGGACCCACCACAATACCAGGCTTCGGTGGGTGGCCCCCCCCCGCCAAGTATTATATTACAGAGAGAGCCCGACAACACTCTTGACTTAAGCAGCGGAAGGATTAGGAGAGAAGGGCACTGGAAAATTAAGGAAAAGGTAGATCAGGAAGGAGAGGAATACCCGCTGATAGAAGTGGCAAATCCTCAAGCAGGCGCAGAAGGCGAGGGTCCTACAATATTGGTCTACCGACCGTGGACCCGTGATGACATCAGAAAAGCGGTAGAGGGGATTCACCATCCGAAAGTAGATATGCGTAAATTCCATACAGACGTAGGGGGCATGAGAATGAGTTATAGATTAAACGCTGTAGAATTTGAACAAGTAATAAGGCAAATCCTAGGACCAGAGTGGCACGTTATTTGTGGAAGTTGGGACCCCCTGCTACCAGGGGAAGGAAGAGCCTTGCCGTTTAACTCTGAAGTGTGTAGAACCAGAATAAAGACTCTCTTAGATAAAATAGAAGAACATTGGAAGCCCAAAGCAGATTGGACTTGCATTAATCAATGCGTTCAATCAGATGACGAAACCATAGACAATTATCTACATCGTCTCACACAATGTTTTGATGCTCATAGTGGGTTGATTAAGGCAGAAAATCAGGAAAATGACTCGCCCTATGAACAGCAATTGAAAAATGCATTCCTAAAGGGCTGCAAGACAGCCATTGGTAACTTTATACAAAAGCATATGATCACACACAGGACAGCGCATCTACAGCCCCTTATGGAGTATGCTAGACATGCTGAGAAATACCTGAAGGAAAAAAAAGATAAACAAGCCCAGACTTTTACAGTTAGTGAAGATGGAACTTTAATGTTAATTCAAGGTTCTGCAAACCGCGGAAGAGGGTGTGGCAGGGGAAGAGGACGAGGACGGGGAGGCGTAAGTCATTCTGAGGATTTTGAAGGTAGGCAAAAGAGGGGGGAATGTTTTAAGTGCGGTAAGAAGGGACATTTCGCCAGAGATTGCAGAGGACCGGAGAAACTGATGGCTGCTTCCGGTGGTACCGCATGACTACATGACGGTCAGAAAGACGTAGATGGAGGGTATGAGGAAAAAGAAGAAAGTGAGAATGGGGAAGTAGGTACAAGTGAAGACGATGTGTGGGGACAGGAAATGGCAGAAAATGAGGAATATCAAATGGTAAATCTAACAGCACTAGCATCAACTATGCAATTGGAATCCCAACCAGTGATCACATTGCAAGTTGAGGGCCGAGACATAGAATTCCTTTGTGACTCAGGGGCTTCACGAAGGTTAGTTAGAAGTACTGCCATATCATCCGATGTTATTTCGGATGAATATGTGCTTGTAAAAGCAGCAAATGGTCGTATTTACAAAGAGCCATTGTCCAAACCTCTGTGGTTTACCGACCCAGAGACGAACCAAACCATACGGTTCCGAGTAATAATTTCAAAAATCTGCCCAGTAAATTTACTAGGAAGAGATTTAATGCAAGTGTTCGGCATAGCAGCCGTTCCAACCTCCACTGGGATGGTGGCAAGGAGAATTGAACCAAATAGTGCAATGCTATTAGAGGGGCAGGGAGATCTACATTACTGGTATAGTAATGATTTGATAGAGACAGGCCCCCAGAGTGTAGTGACGGATCTTACAAATTTGGCATTAAGCAAATACAGCATAAAAAATCCGAAGGTGTCAGATCCATTACATTGCACAATGTATTACAGAAGATGTGCCGGACCTGATTTAGAATACAAAAAGAAATTTCTTAGTTTTAAAGTCACCAAACTAGTATTGCATAGCCTTTTTTGGGACACACTAGGTAATTCTGCAGTCACATGTAGCCTAACAAGGGATATGCAGCTGCTGTATAAGAATGAATTAACCACACATATTTCAGTCACGGAGGGTGAAGGAATGTCATGGTACCTCGTGGGTAAGAAAATAACTGAATGGGTAGGATGGACACCAGAACAGTTGGCAGGGAAAGGCGTTCAGGTTCAAAAACTTAACTGGGTTACACAAGCCAGACCGACCGTGCACCTCTGGGAAGACGAACCGATACAATCCCCTGGGACATTATGACTATGTCTCCTTACCCCCATGGAGGAATCTCAATTGCAGAGGATTCCAAACTCATTATGGTCGCAGGGTCAGCACGATATCAGACTGATTAGAACGGCAGGATAGGTAAAGATTACACCCAAGTCAGAATTTAGACCTCATAAATGGCAGTATCCCTTGAGCAGAAAGGCAGAGGAGGGCATTTTACCGGTAATCACAGCACTTTTGAAAGCTGGAGTATTAATTCTGTGCACAGACTCACCATGTAATACTCCCTTATTTCCAGTAAAAAAAACGGATGGGACATGGAGGATGGTACAAGGCTTGCAGGCAATAAATGCCGCGGTGGTACCTCGGGCCCCCATAGTCCCGGATCCGTCTATTCTGCTGAACGATATCCTTCCTACGGATAACTACTTTTCTGTAATTGATATCAGTAATGCCTTTTTCTCTATTCCCTTGCAGGAAGATAGTAGATTTTGGTTTGCATTTACGTTTATGGGCAAGCGTTATACCTATACCAGGTTACCGCAGGGATATTGCGAAAGTCCGACCATCTTCTCACAAGAGATGTCCACCAATTTGGCTCAGTTCCAACCCGCCCAAGGGTGCCACCTACTGCTTTCGTGGATGATATCCTCCTGGCGCGACTACGGAAGAACTCTGTAAGTCCGAGACTATTCGACTACTACACTTTCTGGCACACGAAGGACATAAGGTAAATAAGTCTAAGTTACAATTTTGTAAATTAGAAGTACGTTACCTGGGTTATACTATCTCTGGGAAGGGCAGGCGATTAGATGACAGTAGAAAGAATGCTATTTTACAAGCCCCATGCCAACTACAAAAAGGAAATGATGTCCTTTTAGGCATTACGAACTTCTGTCGTAGTTGGATTCCCAACTATGCCGAAGAAGTGCACCCGCTATCAGACTTAATTTTTGCAATACCGATGGCGGCAAAAGATTTGCTGCACTGGACAGATAAGGCAGTACAGGCATTCACTAGAATCAAGCAACTGATAGCTGGGTCAGCGACATTGGGGTTTCCAGATTACAGTAAGACCTTTATACAGACTGTAGATTGCAAGCAGGGATTTATGACATCTGTTTTAATGCAAATGTATGGAGATAAGTTAAGACCATTGGCATTTTACTCTAGCAAATTAGACTCAGTAGCACGAGCATTACCACACTGTGTGCAAGCAGTAATTGCAGCCACTTTGGCGGTACAAGCGTCTGCCATGTTGGTAATGTTCCATGATCTTACGTTAAAAGTCCCGCACTCCGTAGCAGTCATCCTTCTGCAGGACAAGTTAACATTTCTGTCACCTAGCAGACATTTATCTTGTATGACTACGCTGTTATCACAGCCACACATGACAATTGAGAGATGCACTACCTTAAATCCAGCGACATTGCTACCCGTTGCTGAAGACGGTATCCTGCATGTATGCTTAGATCTCATACATTCTAAAGTTCTAGACCGGATCTTAAAGATCAACCCTTACTACATGCAGACTGGACACTGTTTGTAGATGGGTCGGCACGCAAAACAGAAACAGGCACCACGCAGGTAGGGTATGCAGTTACTACTGCAACTCAGATAATAGAGGCAAGACCACTCCCCGGGAACTTATCCGCTCAAGCAGCAGAACTGATTGCTGTGACAAGGGCATGTCTCCTTTTGGAGGACAGGAATGTCACTATCTATACGGATAGTCAATATGCCTTTTCTACGGTACATGTTTTTGCTCAGCAATGGAAAAATAGGGGGATGGTTACAACCTCGGGAAAAGACATCATGCACAAAGAACTAATCCTTGAATTACTACAAGCCGTCCAATGGCCACGGGGTTTGGCCATCTGTAAATGCGCTGCTCATACCCGTGTTAAGGACCTGGTATCACTTGGTAATGCCCTAGCAGACAAAGCAGCCAAAGAGGCAGCTATGTCCAGTACCTTTTCACTTGAAACCACACCTACAGAATTACAACCAACAGATAAGTTTGATTTACAAACCTTACAAGTCATGCAGGAACTTAGCACAGTACAGGAAAAACAACGCTGGACTAGGTATGGTGTTAGACAGAACAAAGGAATCTATGTGGGACCAGATAATAAATATGTTTTGCCTACTAATCTTAGGTATGCAGCACTAGTCGTGCATGGCCCTTCCCATCTGGGCCCTGCAGCTATGGTTAGAATTATCCACCTTACCTTTTGGACCAAGGGTTTCATTGCATATGCAAAACGTTTTTGTCTATCCTGCATAGTATGTGCTAAATACCACGGGGGAGGGGTCAGAGTTGCCCTGGCATCATTTCCAACACCCCCCTATCCATTTCATACAATATGTATGGACTTCATCGAATTGACCCCGGCACAACTAAAGAAGTTTGTGTTAGTGATAGTAGATGCATTTACTAAGTGGGTTGAGGCCTTTCCGGTGACACATCCGGATGCTCAAACAGTGGCTAAAATTTTGGTCAATCACATCGTCCCGCACTTTGGACTTCCTACACGCATCTACTCTGACAACGGCACGCATTTTGTCAATCAGATCATTCAGAAACTGTCTACAGTTTTCCAAATTGAACTGAAACACCATTGTGCCTACCACCCACAGTCAGCAGGGTTGGTGGAATGCCACAACGGCATTCTAAAAGGCAAGTTAAGAAAACTCATGGCCGAGACACATCAGTCTTGGATTACCTGTCTACCTCTAGCCCTCCTTTCTATGCGGACAACTCCCACCTCAAAAGGAGTCACCCCATTTGAGTTATTGTATGGGAGACCTTATTACGTCCCGCAGTGGCAAAACTTGTTGCCTGTGGAATGTGAGGGGGGTGAGGAGATAGCAGAGTACATGAGGAAAATGCTGACCAATACTAACAGCTGTTTAATGAATGATTATTTTTCAGGTTCAAGAGACGACAAAATCACGGAAATCAGACCCGGCGACTGGATCTGGGTCAAGATCGTTAAGAAAAAGAATTGGGCATCCCCCAAATGGGAGGGCCCCTACCAGGTGTTGATCGCAACTCCAACGGCAGTTCGGATTAAAGAAAGGTCCTCATGGATCCACCTAACACATTGTAAAATTGTAAAACATTTTAAGTTAGATAAAAACTTGAATCCCCCTGGGGAATAAACAGACAGCAGTAACCATGAAGGACAATCATGAGAATAAGAGAAAATGGTTCTATTGCAATATTTTATTGTTTATAACAATTGTGATTGTAATATTTCTGTTTTGGCCATTTTTGTTTTTTAATGAAGCTAGCCATTCAAAAAGAGACAAACACACCAGCTGGCATCCAAACTTTAATACATATCAAGCGATTAAATATGCATATGCATCCTCAATGAATGTCTCAAATTGTTGGGTATGTACTGCAATACCTACTGTACATAGTGGCCTAATGTTAGGGACAGCCCCTCTGGGAACAAATGATACTTGGAATAATTTGTTGTTTGAAACCACAGAAGTACCACTGAGAGACAAGGTGGCGCTGCCTCTTCTGGGGTGCCAAAATGGAACAGTGTGTTTTCAAAACATTGGAAAAGTTAAGGTGGGGCTTAGCCAATGTAATTTGACAATAGTTCATAATTGTACCCTAGAAGGGCAGTGTGAGACCAAGTTTGGAGCTATAAAAAAAGACATCAATGTAAATGATACTAGTTTTGTTGAAAAAATGCTGTATGTATATGGCCTGTTATTTAAGGGGCTAAAGCCAAATGGGAGTTATGAATTTCCAACCAATATAACCCTCAAAATGAATGATTGTTATTTTATTTGTGGTAGGAAAGCATATAAATGGTTACCATATGGCTGGTCAGGAAGTTGTTTTTTGGGATATCTGATACCAGCTATCAGACATGTAAATGCATTACCTCAAGGTAAAATACGAAATGCATGTTCTCTTAATAATCCTATTAATCCCGTAGGTAACATTGATGCGTCATGGATTTATCACCATGACTTGGCGCACGTCAGCAGCAAAGGACTCTCACATATGGACCTAGGTGATGATGTAATTGCTTGGGCTGGTATTTTGCCAGCGTATGGGACAGTAAAATCCATCTGGGAACTGAGAAAACTGTCAAAACTGTTAGAGACTCTGAGTAATGCGACATTTTCAGCGCTAGAATTGGTGACGGACGAATTAACGGCGATGAGAACAGTAGTGTTGCAGAACCGTATGGCGCTCGATTTCACCCTAGCGGCGAAAGGAGGTACTTGCGCTCTCATACACGAGGAGTGCTGCTCGTTCATTCCTGATAACGAGCATGAAATTCAGAGTCATCTTGAAATAATTCAACAAGTTTCTGAACTGACTGAACCTGGTCCAAACCCCTTGACTGACTTTTTCCAAAACCTGTTTGGAAACTGGGGTTCTGTGTTGATGAACATTTTAATTGCTGTATGTGTTGGTGCAGTCATATTTTTGCTGCTTGGTTGCTGTTGCATACCATGTATCAAAATGATAATATCGAAGGTTATCTCTGCCAATGCTACAAAAGCATATTTTTCTGATTATGAGAAGGTATAAAATGTATCTGGGATTGTGTAAAATAAACAGTATACAAAATGTTGTAAGGGGGGAAATGTGGAAAAATACTGAAGTTCAACATATTTTGTATTCTGTATATAAAGGGTTAAGCAGAAAAATGTTCACTGCGTGCAAACTGAAATGTTCTGGAAAATGTTGATCACTGAGGAATGCAGAAGTTAATCTTAAACTGCTGATAAGAAAGTTAATGGTGCAAGAATAACTGTGGTACTGGCTGGTAAAAACAAGTAATCAAACTATCACTTCTAATGAATGTTCTGTGTGCTACGTGTATATACGTGCAGGAGGGTCTATAAAAGCAGAACTCAAAGTACAAGGAGCCAGACTGCTGGCATACTACTATCATGTAGCAGGTCTCCATGCATGTAAAATAAAGCTGTTTTACTTGCTTACAAGAACTTGGTGTGATTCTTCCAGAATATGTTAGAAGAGTAAAATCTTTCGACAATAACACAAGTTGTGGACAGTGGTCATACCATTCATACAGCATACCTCAACCATGATAAAGCATTTGATATTGTACCATATCCCAATGTTATCAACAAGCTAAATGCACTCCAAATCCACCCTTATGTAGTTAGATGGATAGTAAATTGGATGACGTACAGAACCCACAGTGTGGGGGTGGATGGTGTGGCCTCAGAGAGCATGAAAGTAACCAGTGGCATGCCACAGTCTTCTGTGGTGGAACCTTTGCTTCTTGGCATATACTTATCTGATTTCTAAATCAGAAATCAGGCAATCTGGTTAACCAGGGTTGTTGATTACAAACTGGGTGTTATACTTGAATCCCCTTCTGATATGCAAAAGCTACAAAGTGAAGCTACACATGTTAATTACTATTACACTGAAATTAGTTAAAACTAAATGTTAAAAATGCAATATTGTTACATTTGGCAAACAAATTATCCACCCAGCTTATAGTACAGAAAACACCACACTCCAAAATGAAGATGCTGTGAGAAACCTTGAAAAATGAGTAGATAACTCCCTCCCCTTTGATCATCATGTTGCAACAGTGATTAGGAAATCCTTTTATCCTGCACAGATGATCACAAAGGGTATTTCCTCTAGGTCCAAAGAAGTTCTGATGCATCTGTGTTCTGCACTGAGCAGGACCACCACAGAATTAAGTGCCCCCTTTTCGATATATCTTACTAAACATATCAAGCAGTTGATGAGATCCCAAAAGTTCTTGACAGAAAGAGATCATGGGACTAAAGGACCTGATCTACCAAGAGAGGCTGAAGGCCTTATGCCTCTGTTCTTTGTTTTACAGACTCCTTAGGGGTGATCTGAGCCTTGCTTCCCATGCCATTATGGACCTGGCAGTCCAAGACCTCTTATTTCTCCACAAATCAAACAATCTTACAAGCAATAGTGAACCAGGGGTCTAAATTTATAGGTTCATAGGTTTAGGTTCATAGGTTCATACTAGGCTATCTGCCCGAGGGCATTTACAAGCCTAGCCCATAGTTTTGTGGCTTACACCACCCCTTTAGTATGGGGAACTATACCCATTATTTTGCTGTGCCTCTGTTGAGCAGTGACACTGAGGTAATCCCTGGGGTATATCTGCGATCTCCCATCCATTGGTCAAGATTTCTCTTGAACAAGGCCAGCGAGGTGCTCTGCCTCACATATACCGGGATTTTATTCCACAGCATAGGGAGTCTTTGGGTGATGAATCTATCCCTCCAGCACGTCCTATTAATAGCCGGTCGAGGTTTAAGTCTCCCGCCTTGTGGCTCTGACGGATCTAGATTTTTGAGGTGAAGCATATTCATCAAATCTGGGTTTGACATGGCCTTGTATGTTAGGCAAAGGTCACCTCTGAGCAATGGTGCGACTGAATAGAGCTGGAGTTCTTTCAGTCGGGCAGCATAGGACAGATGTTTGAGACCCTTTATCCTTTTGGTGAGGAACTTTTGTGGCCTCTCCAGCTGCTGCAAGTGTCGGGTCAGATACATTCCGAATGGGGCATTGTACTCAATCATTGGTCTGATGAGTGATGAGTATAGGGAGACTATGACCTCCCTTGATCTAGATGAGAATCCCTTCATGATAAGGTGGGCAATGTAGAAGGTCTTCCTAACTACTTTAGCTACATGGGTGTCGAATGACAGACTACTATCAACCTGGGTCCCCAGGTCCCTGATAACTTCTTCTGTACTCAGTGGATTGCCACCTATTTGGTAGCTAGGGGTAACCTTGTTTTTCCCGAAGGAATCACAGTAGAAAAACAGTAGAAAAACAGCTTTGTCACACAGTGAATACCCCTTCTCCAAAATAAATTTCCTCTCTATATCAGGCAATGTGACATACTATATTCCTTTAAGAAGGAATTAGACTACTGGATGGGTATTCATAAACTTAACCCCCCCTGCACAAATGGCCTATCACTCCTTGAAAAAGTAGGTAAGGTCTAAGGTGGATACTGGCAAGGAATAAATGGCCACATGGCCAAGTTGCCTTGTAAATTCTCTGATTCTATGATTGTAAGAATTCTGTTTTTAGTATAACATCTTCTGAAGATATCACTGCCATTGTTGTAAAGTTTTACTTATAATCCATAACTGTTACCACACATCTGTATAATGTCACTATAACAGTATAACACTGAAGATGTTCACAGCTTACAGGTATACAGGTATGTATTACTCCTACTGTCAAAATATATAGCCGAGCCCTCCTTTATTTTAAATTAGAAGCACTTTTAAAAGACTATTCATAAAGCTGTTTTAAGTAAGTTTGTATGTTTTGACTATCCCATGCTGATGCAACTATTTCCCTTAAGTCAGTATCACCAGGAAATTAACAGACCAGGCTAGATACCTAGCACTAACAGACTGTATAAAAATAAATAGAAATGTGCTAAGTAGTGAACCCAACAATACACACCAGTAATATTCTTATTTTGTAAAAGTTATGTTTGATTCTGACCCTAAAAGTTCTGTTGGATAACCATTCGGCTAACAAGGGTTTCTTGTCTACCCTCAAATGGAATACTATCATTTTATTTTATTTATTTTATTTTACATTTGTTGACCGGGCTAGTCTAGCTGGATATATGTCCATTTTCAGTAGAGGACCGGGAAGAAAAGCTCCACATAGAAAACTAACAGAAACAGTACATTAAAACATTAATTACAAGAATATTATGAGATGATTACATGTGTTCCAAGGTAACAAAACATATAAAAAAAAAAACATTTTTTTTTTTTTTTTTACTATGAGAAGAGGGAGAAGGATTTAGCAGTAAGTGGAAGACACACGAAGCAAAGTGATGAGCAGGAATAAGAGAACAAAGTAGTTAAAAATGGGATTGGAAGAATCAGGTGTAGGGTAGTAAGTTATTGATGAGACAGTAAGATGGCCAATCCAGTTGTTCCTGGTTACAGTAAGTCAGCCTAAATGGTAGTGGATTTAAAGTAACAGAAAGGTGGATTTAAAGTAACAGAAAGAGATAGATGCAAAAAAAAGAAGATGTTGGGCAAGACTAACAGTGTGAGATGATTAGTCAGGGTTAGTACAGGGACATAGCCAGTGAGTTGTAAGATATGATTTAAGTTTCTTTTTAAACAGTGAAGTTGAAGAAAGAGATATAAGTTCAACAGGAAGTATGTTCCAGCTTTTGCCTACAGTGTTAGTGAAGAGGGATTCTCCTGCTTTGTTGTTAGATTTATGAGTAGAGATGAGTAATGTGTTTGCAGAGCGAAGGTTTGTAAGATTTTTATATGGGCAGATTAGACTTTTGAGGATTGGTGTGTTGCTTGGATGATACAGGATTTTGTGGGTAATAGTTAGCTGGTGAAGTAGAATATGATTCTGTAGTTCCAGCCAATCCAGATGTTTCAGATTTTGGCAGTGGTGGGATCTAGCAGGAGAGCCTGTAGCAAATCTGGCAATGTTGTTGTAGGCTTTGCTATGCTGTGCTATGCTTTTCATAGCTCTAAGTTCAACATTAGCTAGAATGTCTTAATTTAAGACTTACTAGACATCAGTGTAAAATTTTTGCCATCACTAGCTCAAGTAAGGGCTGATCCAAAATGGACCTATTTCTGTAATGACTCAAACAAAAGATGAAAAGTAATACAGACAATTTTCAGCCAAGTCATGATTAACATTGTAATGCACATTTAGATAAATTCACTGATATGTGTGTTGTAACATAAGTACACTGAGTATTTAAGTTAATATTTGTAGATGCAGAAAAATAGTATATGATTATTTTTATTATTAAAATATGATGTACAGTGATTAAAAGCACCAGAAGGGAAGTGCAGCAAATACAACACGAATAGCCAATGTGTATTTATATATAGTGAAATAACAGGTGCCAGGCTTAAACACACCGTGTTGGTGATCAACATTCTAATGTTCAAGCACTGTTGAGCAATTCTGAGGTTTTGTTTTTAAAACACTGAGATGGTGGTATCTTTGGGATTTTTTTGTTTTTCCTAAGATGCAGTGATCTCGTAGGTAGTATAAGTAACAGGTATGGGGTACAAAAATGATTCTCTACTAAAACAGCAAGTTGTAATTGTCACCACTTCACTGTCAGTTCAGTACTCAGTGACTGCATCTCTAAATGTTAATCACTCATGTATTGAACTTTAGTCAAAGACCCTGAAATACTAGTTACTCGAGTACCAACAAAGTAAACTGTCTATGGCAAAATTCAAAAATGACCTAACACTGGGAAACACGTTTACATTTATTATGAACATGTGGCACTATTAATATGTAAGAAAGTATTTGATGAATGTGCATAGATGTATGTAGCTATCAGAATAAGAACATCTCCATACATTAGCAAGCACTTCCTGTAGAAATTAAAGCTTCATCAGTGTGAGGAAGCAGCAGATTTGGTGATAAAAGGCTAAGAAAAAGAGTTGTAGCTCCCAGAAGTTAACTACTTACAGCAGTCACAAACTCTGTTATCATGACAGTGTTGAAGAAATAGAACCATAGATTGTCTTGCTTTGTGATTTTAGCTGTAGAGCATCTCATGTGAAAGTGCACATGGAAACAAATATATGGAAACTATTACTGCTTCCAACATGTGATGGTCCACAGTAAAAATCCTATTTTGGGTGCCAAATAACACTTTAATCTTTTCTGAGACTAAGAAGAAAGTGAATAGATAAGAGCAAGCACAATCCTAGCATGGAACCTTGTGGTATGTCAGAGGTAAGTATTTTTGATTAGAAAGATTAACACTAGTTGCCAAACCATAAACATGAATCTTCAATGAAACAAAGAGCAGACAGTGATTGTAGCAGGAAAGAATGATTCACAAAATCAAAATCTTTGATAAGTTCAATAAAAATGAACTAGTGAGCAAGCCAGTGTTGATTTATCTAAGAAGGTATTTATACCACAATCAGGTGGCAGTTGTGACTGAATAGCCACATCACAAATCATGCTGGTTTCTGAGAAATAATGAAACTAAACTGACTTTTCCATTATTTTAGTAATCATCAGTGAAATCTGTATCATTTCAGCTTCCATCCCCTTACACCTGGGTTTGTACCTCTCACGTGTGACAATACTGGTGTGTGTGTGTGTGTGTGTGTGTGTGTGTGTGTGTGTGTGTGTGTGTGTGTGTGTGTATGTGATTTCACTTATTCTTTTATTCTCCTATCCTATATTTACTATTTCTTCCTCTTTGAAATACATTTTTAACATGTTTAACTATATCCAATCCATTCTCAGTGATATTAATCTCTTTTCTTTTCATATTCATATTCTATTTTATTCATTATCTTGCTTCTTGCAGTTTATCCATTGTTACCTCATCATACTCTTTTAACATCTTATTAAATTATCACTTAAGACATAAGCAAATGCGCATTAACAAAAAAAACATTTTAACATTTTTCATTTAAATACAATATACATCACATATATTTTACAAAAAAATGCTGAATTCCTGCCTTCCCTTAAACCTCACTCCTCCACCTCCTGAATATTATTGTGCATGTATCGTTCTCACAGTTTCAATTTACTTCTATGTATGTTGCTCCTTCTCTTTTCTAAAGACCCCTATTCCAGTTCTTTTACTCCTTTTATAATATTCAATTTGTCAAATACAGTTGATGTAGACTTTGATATCCATTTTCCAGTAATTTCATTTTTGGTAGCAACAGAATTAAACTTAACAAGGCCTTACTATGCCTAGGCAATTCAGATCTTGTATCCCAGCTCAGAATAATCATTTCCTTACTTTTGGACATTTGTTCACCCAATATTTCTGATAGAGTACTCTGTAGGGAATTTTTTAAATCTGTCAACTAATTACACTCCCAAACTACATTTCCAGTTACCTATTTATTCTCCATCACACATCCAAATTGCCACCTGAGGATAAATTCTTTGAAGACTCCTTGGGTTATAAAATACCTATGCAAACACTCTCAAGGAAAGATCCTAAACTTTCTGGACTTGCCTGCATACTTAGGAGGCATACATATGTCTTCCCATAGATTTCTTGTTTTTCCAGTATCGGGATCATCATTGTTCTATTAATGTTGTCAATTGTTTGTCCCCTTCCACAAAACCACACTGATCCATATCTATCAATTTTGGAAAAACCTTTGCTATTATTTTAGCTAGTATGGGCATAAACACTTTATAATTGTGGTTTAAAATTGAAATGGATCTATATAAAAAGTATTACCCAGAGCTGGATCAGTACTAAAAGACACAGGCAGCTTTTTGACATATGTCTATGAAAAAACAGGAAGCTTGACCAATACTATGGACCTCACCTTAGTTACAATGGACATCAATAGCTTGTTTACTGTGATTCCCAATAGCTATGGGACTGAAGCAATCCATGAGTACCTACACCGAAATGGCTTCAATGCTGATCTTTTGTGCTCACTATTGGAGCTTATTCTAGAGAATAATGTTTTCGTCTATGGCAAAGATTACTATTGGCAGACATGGGGTGTAGCAATGGGCACACCCTGTACTAATAGTTACTCTAACCTGGTACTTGCCTTTTGGGGAGAAAATAAGGTCCTTACAGATGATAACCCATTGCACTATGCCCATATTGCGGATTATATTTTTACTTTGTGGCAAGGTGATGATGAACAGTTGGCACTGTTTATGGAGTACTTAAACTCAAGTACCACCTTTTTGAAATTTAAGGTTAACTTTTCCAAAGAAGTGATTGATTTTCTAGACATTGCGTTATCTCTACATCAAGGTCTGGGATTTAATACCAACTTGTACAGAAAAGGGACATGGGAGAACCATTACCTGCATCGTAACAGCATGCATCCGAACCACATATTTAAGAATATCATGGAGAATCAGGTAATTCAGATCTCTAGAATATGTACTGATGATGCCTATTTCGATCAAGAGTATCTTCACCTTGAGGAGAACCTACAAGATAGAGGTGTGATAAAGTGTAAGATCTAAGAACTAAATTTGATCGTAGCGCAATAAGGGATGGGAAAGGTAGACCGTTTTATAAAAGAAAGGAACCCTTTAGCAATAATGTAAACACCAAAATAGAGAGGAACAATACCTTTAACTGTGCACTTACATACAACACAAATAACAAAGAGATTTGTGACATAATTCAGAGGTTCTGTCCGATACTTATGGAAGACGATAAAATAAAGCACATAGTAGGTGAGCATCCAAGGTTCACCTTTAAAAACAAGAAAAATATCGAAAGACTGCTCTGTAATAATGATGGATTCAGCTCCAAGATGATCTCGGAAAGGAAAGGGACATTTTAATGTACAGGATGCATATCTTGCATGCTGATTGATAGTAGCAATACTTTTACACATCCTAAATAGAAGAAAAACGATCTATTTAAAGTGTATGCAGACTGTAATTGTCGAGACTTAGTCTATCTTGCAACATGCTGCCACTGTGAAACTTTTTACATTGGCAAGACTGATCAGCTCTTGAAAGATAGAATACTTCATCACCTTAGGGACATTCGTAATTTAGACCTCAAGAATGCACTTGCCATGCATATCTCTATACAACCTACACATAGATTTACTTTTTAAGTGGTTCAGTGTGTACCCTATACTATCAGGGAAGAAGACATCATTAATCATACTGAGACATGCAAAACTAGCTGGAATGTGAATTTGAGGGCTGATCGGTCACCTGGGCTGAACAGCATAGTACCACTTTAGCCGATCCTTAAGAATAAGATCCTTAAGAATAGGAGAGTTTCTATTGGCGTAAGCTAGGAGGCTGGTCACTAGAAAACCAGCCATTGGTTAATTTTCTAATTGGATAATGGATAGGTGTGTCTCCTACCCTAGCCCTCATTGGTTAGTTTCTATTTTTACTCTAGGAGGAGAACTGGAAGAAAGCATGATCTGAAGAATGTCTATTGCCAAAAGCGCTTATCTGTTGTTATAGCTCTCCATGCTAAAGTTTCACTGTGGCTGTTTTTATTATTAGCTTTATTAAAAGTTTGTTTTTAAAATCTTTTAAAAAGATTTTCAGAAGAGTGCAGCTAAGACCGTGGAGGTATACCAAAGATTGCTTCTTACAGTTTTCTTGTTTCACTCAATTACCTTTGGCAGTTCAGCAGTGTTCTTATTTGATCTATATAAAGCTGGGTCTGAATGGTCTTTGCCATCTTTAGGTAACACAGCCACCAAAGATTTCTTCCAAGATGTTTGTGCTTTCCCTCCTTTTAAAATACTATTAAACAAAACATCCCAGATCTTTATCACTTTCTTCCCTCCTAATTTCCAAACTTCCACAGGAATACCATCTGTTCCTGGAGACTTTACTGATGCTTGATTATGCATCACTGTTTTTATCTCATCACCTCCTATCTTAACTATTAGTTGTTGAGCCTCATCTACCTCTAACACTGGCATGGTTAAGTCTTTCATAAATATTTCTATTTGTACTCTTTCTTGAGTTCAATCTGTAAAACATACAGGATCGCTAGTTATTTTTGTTGTAATAGATTGCCTAAGTTTGGTGACAACCTTTTCAATTTTCTGTTGCCTAACTTGTTGTGCTAAAAGTTTTTGTGCTCCGGAGTTATCAAAAAGTCTTGCTTAACTGCAATCTTTCTAAACTCATGCATATTATCCAAATACTCCCTATTTTTTTCTTTAGCAGTCTGCATTTGCTCTTTGTCTTGTTCTGTGAGATTCCCCTTATTCTGCAATACTTTAACCTCTGTCAACCCCTCTTTCTATTACTTTGTAACCATATCTCTTTTTCCTTTATTTAAACCCTATTTTTAAATTCCATTTTCATTTTATCCCAGTCACTAGCTATAACTTCAAAGATATTTCTATCTACCCTAATAACTCTCAAATAATTTGCACTACCCATTCATTAAATTACTCTTTTTAACATGTAGGTGGGAAAGCACCAGTGTCTTATATTTACTTCATTGACCTGCATTTTTATCTTAGTTTTTTAATGGTGCATGATCAGAAATAGTTATTACATGTGTGTGAAAGCTTTCAATTAAATACACCTGTTTCTGTGAAATATAATTTTTTATCTAGTCTAGCCCAGTTGTTGTACCTTAGGGAATAATGTCTAAATATTGTCAGAGTACCAACTACTGAATTATCATCTTCCATACCAAATATTTTTATACATTTCTTCTGAAATCTACCTTCTTTTGTTATATTGTCCCTTCTAGGTCCTCTGATATATCCTCACTATTGTAAATCAGATTCCAGTCCCCACCTATAAATAATATTGCCTGTTGAAAGTTAATTATTTCTCCCAAAAATTTTTAAGCTCCATAATAGCAGTTTTCAGTGGACTATAAATGCATGCCATTGTAATTTTCCTCCCTTGTAAATACCCCTTTACTACCACAAAGCTACCATGTTTGTCTTTTCCCCCTCATCTATCATTATTGGAGCTCCTCTAGCAATTAGAATAATTACTTCATTTATCCTCTGTATACTGCAGTGGTGCTGCTGCAGTAGCGTTGTCACCTCACAGTTAGACATTGCCCGTTCGATTCTCAGTTAGAGCGTCTTCTGTATGTCGACATGTGTGAATGGGGGTTCCTTCGTTGAAGGTTGTACATTAGGCTCGGCAAGCCAGCATGTAAAAATCTACTGCCAATCATTAGCGGACCGGAGTTCCGCTGTGGCGACCCCTAACCGGGAAAAGCCGAAAGACACAAACAAATTTCATTTACCCTCTGTCCTTGGTATTCTGCTGAATATCCATTCTGAAATCCTCCCTTTGCCAAATTCACATGATCATTTCTTTCCAAATAAGTTTCCTGCAGCACTGCTATTTGCACACTGCATTTCTTAATATAATTCAAAACGTATCCCTTTTTATCTATACCTGTAAGGCCATTCATGTTCCAGGATGATACAGACAGCATAGCTATCATGATAAAAACTACTGTTCTCACTTATATACATGACATTTTTTTTAAATGTGTATTTCCAGCTTTTGTGTTACATGCATACTCTAATGGTTGGCAGGCTGTCACAAACACACAAAACTGTGTACATCTTCATAACATGATGTTTAACTCTCTAGAATGGTACACTTGACCCATATTAATGACTGTACCTACAGACATTATCTAACTTTAAAATTAAGGTTAGCCATGGTAGAGTACATGCTACAGCATGTGCTCCCAGTTACACTGATTGTTGGCTCTTCTTTTCTGATATGAAAATCAGCTTGTATGCTTTCAGAAAACTTTAGCTTTTATCCGTAAGAAAAAGTACACTGGCTAAAACTAAATTGCATAATGTTCTATTAACTGATTTAAAATATTAATGCTGCTAGGAACGTTGTTACCTCTTATTCACTTCCCATAATTTCAAACTTAACTTTTCTGCTGAACTGCTTGTCATTGTACTTTCCATTTTCCATTTTCCTTAGCAAAGAATACTCCAGAATTCTCAAGATTATATACTTCTACCTGCAGACAGCTTATCTCCATGGAAATATATTTAGCAATAAGGCTTTGTAAATTTCATTCAGAAAAGAATGCATAGCTGCAGACATCTAGACTCGAATGAGCATTTACCAGTGGAAAACAAACAAGCTAATATATTTGCAGTTGTAAGAAGCTTAGCATTTTCATAGCTTTCATCATTTTGTCTTATTTTTAAAGCCTATGTACTTACAAAAACACCTGTTTACAGCTTAAACCAAAAATAGTAATCTAGACATTCATCCTTGTAAAATAAAAAAGAAAACATCCTAATTCTACATATAATATAATCGGTGCACTTTTATAACCCCAACCCACACCAGCAGCCCAAGATCACAGCATATGAACATTAAACTTGCTTTTGTCCAGCCTTTTTTATCTTGTGATACTGTAAAACCTGTATTTCTTACAGCTATAAAAGTACGTGTTTATTGTAATATATTTAACACATACAACAGTCACTGAAAAGACTCCCCCCACATTTAAAGTACGACTGACTACACACTATGCAAAACTGTTTTACTGTATATAACATACAGTTTATATTATGAAATATTTTATGCAAATACTAATAAGAACAAAAATTATCAGTTAGTATTTCCCCTTTTAGTGTCCTTCTACACATTAATTATATAGAGTGAGGTATATGCTTTACAGTCCACTCACAAGATTAAAAAAGTCAACAAAAGTCCAGTGTTTTTCAGCCACTTTTTCTTGCAAAACCATATTTTAGAAATGTCATAAGATGTTTTATATCCTTCCATTTATTCACTAATTTCAAAGTCATTGGTCTTCTTCCTATTTATCTCCATCTCCCAACACCACAGTCTGGTTCAAGTCCAAGTTACTGCTGATTCTTCCAGTCAATTCATGTGCTTTTTTTTCCTGTCTCTTAAGCACTTTCCTTTGAAACATTGGAAAATGTTTCACTGGCAAACCCTTTCTGTGAATCTTGCTGTCAGAAGAATGAGAAGCAGAGTCTCCTTCTGCTTGCTGACTCACATTTTGTTGGATAGACTTATTTATTTCCTCCTTTACCTGTTTTCCATCGAAAATGGCTGATTATCTGGGAAAAAACACTTTGAAGACAGCTGGATACAGTAGCTTGAATCTCACACCTGTCTCCCAACACTTTCTGATTGCTGGGATAACTTTTTTTCTCTTTTTCCCTGTGTACAGTGAATGATCATTTTTTACACTCTGCTATCTCAGATTTTTAATACTTTGCCCTTCTGCCACAGCTTTGTCAGAATCAACTCTTTCTGCTGGTATGATTGAATCTTTACTAATATAGGTCTTGGCTGCTTTCTCATTGCCGGGTTTGGAGCATACACTCAATATGATGTGCCCTTTCAATTGACATATTATGTCCAGCTGCTTGTTTGTGCTTTCATAAACTCAATACAGTCTGCTCTTTCCAGTTTTTTTGGTACAGCAGAAAATCTCAGGTTTTGTCTCTGTCTTCTAATTCTAATATTTTTAGCAGCTCTTCTTGAGAAACCTCATATTCAGCCAGCTTTTTCTTTTATGTCAACCTCTGATTTTTGCAGTTTTATCAGTTCATCTGAATGGGTGGATAAAGTTTCTTCTATGTTTTCCAGCCCTTTTTTGATTGAATTGATATTCTCCTTCAGTATTTTGTTTATTTTAGTCACCTCTAAGTATATTTGATTTATTTTTTCCTCTAAAGTTCTGGAAGCCATCTCTTGAAACAAAGCTGAAGCTTTCATGTATCCATGTTATAATATTGGTTTTCTATTTTCTTTCTTGTTATTCTTATGAAATAAATAAAAAGTTACTTGAAAAAAAAAAAGAAACAAAGCTGAAGCTTGAACTGCTTTTAGCTGAACAGCTGTAGAATCCTTCCCAGAGATTGTTTTCTCATCACCTTTTCTGGTTGATTTTCTTTCAGGTTTTCCAAATTTCTTCTTTGAGGGCATCCAAGCAGAATATTTACTAGCCAGTAATTGAATTTTAACAAAAAAAAAAAGAAAAAAAGAAACATTTCCAATGGCAATCCATTTTCCCAGTTTCTCTTTCCACATTGTGAGAGCTGAAATTATACTGTTGATTTTTGTGCATCAATCTTGGAAGTCCTCATCACACTTACATTTCTTATCCAGCTAGTGTAATACTTCTTTTTTATTTTAATGAAATATGTCTTAAAACATATATTTTACATTTTCTTTATTTTTCCTCCGGCATCTGTCTTCTTAAATGACCTACACAATTTGTCCTACTATGCTACTATATTTATTTTACTTTTCTCTTATGATGTCACTCTATATGTATATACTCATTTTACAGGTTTCCTTAAAACAGCCTATCATTTTGCACATGTTATAAAAGGTCCCCTATTTATGTGATCCTGACATAACTTTTCTAAGTCTTCCTTCATTTCTTCGGTGTTTTTACTTTTCAAGGTTCATAGGTTCATACTAGGCTATCTGACCTGGGGCATTTATAAGCCTAGCCCGAGTGTGTTTGGCTTTTGCCACCCTTTGATTTGAGTTTGCTGTGCCCTTTTTAAGGCTAGTTTACTGTGCCTCTGTCTAGTAGTGACACAGAAGTAATCCCTGGGGTAAACCTATGATCTCCCATCCACTCATCAAGATTCCTCTTGAAGACAGTCAGTGAGGTGCTTTGCCTAACATGGACTGGGATTCTATTCCAGAGCGAAGGGAGCCTCTGGGTTATGAATCTGTCCCTCCAGCATGTTCTATTTATTTCTGTGCTGAGATTCAAGTCCCTCGAGCGCGTGGTTCTAAGGGATTTAGATTTTCTGAGGTGGAGCATATCCATTAATTCTGGGTTGGACATAGCTTTGTATGTCAGGCATAGATCGCCTCGAAGTAGGCGGTATGCAACTCAGTAGAGCTGGAGTTTTTTTAACCGGGCAGCATATGGGATCGGTTTGAGTCGCTTGATCCTCTTTGTGAGGTACTTTTGGGGTCTTTCTAGTTGCTGCAGGTGTTGGGTAAGGTACATCCCAAAAGGGGTATTGTATTCTATGATGGGCCTGATGAGGGATGAATAAAGGGGCACTATTACCTCACTTGATCTAGATGTGAATCCTTTCATGATAAGGTGGGCTATGTAGAAGGTCTTTCTAACCACTTTGGCAATGTGGTTGTCAAAGGAGAGATTGCTATCAACTTGGGTCCCCAGGTTCCTAATTACTTCTTCTGTACTTAATGGGTTACCACCTATGTGGTAATTTGTGGGCACTTTGTTTTTGCCAAAGGGTATGACTATACACTTTTTGGCATTTAGCTTTAGGCCATGGCTCTGGCACCAGTTATCCATCTCTGTGAGACCTTTTTGGAGGATATTCGTGTCAGCTGGAGAGTCAATTATGGCACCCAGTTTGCAGTCATCTGCGAACTTGGTCAGCCATAGTCCTCCCGTGTTGGCCTGTACCTCGGAGAAGTACATGCTGAACAAGAGAGGTCCCAGGACAGAGCCTTGTGGGACACCACTTGTAACCGGTTTCGAGTCTGAAATGGCCCCGGCAATTCTGACTCTGTGGGTTCTGTCTTTGAGCCAGTTAGCAACCCATCTTGTGACATAGGGGTTTATATTTAAGCTGGATAGCTTATCTATGATGCCCGAGTGGGGTATTGTGTCAAATGCCTTTGTGAGGTCCAGATAGGCTGTGTGGACTACCTTCCCTTCATCTATGGCCTTGGTGACTGTTTTGAAAAAGTCGACCAGGTTCAAGAGGCAGGATCTGCCCTTGACAAAGCCGAATTGGGTAGGATCTAGTGTCCGTAGGTCCCCAATGTCTTTATTTATGAGTTCCATAATGATCCTCTCCATGGCCTTGCAGATAAGGCTAGTTAAGCTTATGGGGTGATAGTTACCAGGGTCCGTTGAGGCACCACCTTTGTGGAGTGGGACCACTGTTGCTGTATGCCATTCTTTGGGTACATATCCTGTAGTGAGGCTGAGATTGTACAGCAGTTTTATGTGAGGGTTTAGTTCTTCTTGGAGTTCATGTAGGACACAACCCGGGACACCGTCTGGTCCCATTGAAGCAGTGTTTTTTGCTTTGGAGAGGGCGGCTTTCACCTGAGCATTTCAGATGTTAGGGAGGCTGCACTCTGCTGGGATAGATATTTGCTCTTTTGGGGGGGGGAGTTTGCACTGAACCTGTCTGCCAGGATGTTGGCAATGTCTGTGGATTCAGTGTATTTTTTGTCATTTAGAATCAACTCTGAGCACATCTGGGAGTTGCATCCCAGGTTCTTAACATAGCTAAAGAAAGCCTTGTGATTGTCTTTAGTGTCCTGTGCACTTTTTCTCTCGAAGCTGGCCTTGGAGGATTTTATGAGGGATCATAATTTTTTGCTAGTACTGATCAGAGATGCCTTCTCTTTTAAGGATTTTGCTCTATCATGTAGTAGCTTCCTCCTTCTGTTGTACAACTTATTTATGGCTGGGGTGCACCAGACTGGACGCCTGCCTTTGGATGATTGGGTATTGGTTTTGTTTGGGATAGCATGATCCATGCATTCCTGGAGGTGTCCATAGAATGCGTTTATATAGGATTCTGTGGTTTGGGCCGTAGTTTCCACTGGCCCGGGTTGTAGTATCTTTCTCTGCTTTAGTCTCTATATTTCATCAAAAATAACCCATATTGTCAGATGGTCTGTAAAAACTGCAATTTTTATTTCCTTCACCATTTCATACAGCCTCTGACTACAAGAAGTAATTGGTTTCTGTCTTTTAATCTTCATATTTTGTAGGTGTATTTTCTGTCTTCTCCTAACTTTAATTTACCATATTTAATTGTATAGTTGCACTTTTTTATATAACCTTTCTAACTTTTTTTTTCTTTCATAAAATACAGGTGAAATCAACTACTACTACTGCTACTGTTACTATTAATACTGCTACTAGTACTAAAAATGCTACTACTGTTACTACTACCACTACCACTACTAATAGTATTGCTACTGGTACTAATACTAATACTAATACTGTTACTACTACTACCACTAATACTTCTACTGCTACTGTTACTACTAACACAGCTACTACTACTAATAATAATAATACTGCTACTACTAGTAGTACTACCACTACTATTACTAATACTACTACATCCATATTTAGAAGCACGTTTTATTTCTTCAAATATTTCTGGTCATTTTCTTACAATAATGGAAGCATTTGATGAAAGTGGCCTTACAGTGCCATTCTGTGTTACAAAACATGTACCAATGGTGCTCTTTCAAGTTTAAAACGTGTGATATCCATAACACTCTTCCCCATGAACACTTTTTCTGGCCTAATGTATACATTTTGGGCCAGATTCAAAAACACCTACACTAAGTGTACTCTGAATATACACAATTTGTATTCAAGAACATCCCTACCACAGTTTTTGCACTTTCTAGTCACTCAGAAAGATTACACTAAGTGTACAAGTAGTCTACATTTTGTTGACCTTTATGAATCCCCCTCAGTATTTAAAGCTATGAGAAAATCTGTAGGAAAACTAAAATTAAGAGGGAGAAGGTATGAGTTATGTTTGTGTTGTCTATTCACTCAGAACCGGGTACACTTAGCATAGGCATTAATAAATCCCAGAGGATATCCTTCCTCAATAATCTTTGAAGTTGTTTTCTTTGTTTTTGAGATAAAAATCTAACAAATTATATGAGCTTAGAAATCTTCTTAACTAATTTTTATGCTGTTGATATTTACTGCCAACAGAGTAAAAGCTTGTTTTTTATGCTCTTTTATTTTCACTCTCCATTTCCTTCTACTTTTTCTAACTTGGGTCTCAGTAAAACTTCTCTCCCCTTTTTCATTTTTATAATCCATGTTCTGATTCAAATGCTTTAAATCATTTGAGTGTTTCTACTTTTAAAGTTTCTGTTACATTGTCTTGCATTGGCAAAGTTTCATCCCATACATGTGCTTATTTTTATCACATTCAACAAGATGACTGTCAGCATTATTTACATTTTTATTACTTTCATCAATCACCTTCTTCTTCTTTACAATCAAATCAGAGAGGAATTTCTACAAATTGCTACTTTTCTTATCTAATACTTTGTTAGTTTTCATAGTATGCCCTCTTTTTCAAAATGGGTTACATATTTTGTCATATTGTCCAATTAAACGACCAATGACCCACAAAAGTTATAATTTTGGGGTTGTTTCATTACATTAATGCTTCACTTTTATCATTGACAATTACCATAATGGATAAATTACAGTTTTATTTCTTCAGTTTTTAATTTCCTGAGTAGTAAGTTGCATAAAGAGTAACTAGTTTGTATATTGAAGAGCAACCCCCTCAAAAGATTAGTCTTAAATATTTCTTGTTTTACATACAGATTTACTTAATAGCATAAACCTTTTCCCCCAAACATAAACAGGATCAAAATAGGGATACGTTATTTATTAGAAAAAAATACATTTATAATATCTACAAACACGTAATAGATTTGCTAAAGATACAAAAGAAAAAAGATGCCATCAAAATATACAGATGAATAAGAAGTTAAAAAATAAAACATTCACCTACTCCACATTTTTTGCCATAGTTATCTTTTGATAACATTCAACAATCTCCTTTGTTACATTTGTTAAATCAAAGATTTGAACATTTACCTTTCCATATAAACCATATGGTTGTAGCAACAGTTCTGTCGACCTTGAGTATAACACGTGTATTTTGATATTGAGAGCGATCAAACAATAATGTGTGCATATTGAGAACAATATTTCTCACAGACAAATATTTATGAAAAAAGAATGTCAAGATATTCTGAAATCTATAACATTCCAAAAAAGTATCACAGTTTCTGTTATATATTATAGATTACAGTGTCTTAGATCTTCTTTGTGCAACAATGTACCTTTGTAGGTAATGTGCTTAAAGAAACATATCATAAGCAGGAACAAAATTAAAACCTAAATGTGATCATGGTTCAGTTATAAAATATGAAGTCAGAGTAGTAGTATACCAACATTTTCTGTGTCGAGGTAAATCAACCAAATTGCATTTCCATACATTTTTATAACATTTCCTAAATTTAGATTATCTGAAAAGTGAATGCACTTATTTGTAAGTAAATATGTCCATAAATCTCCATTATTCTTTAGCATAATATAACTGATCATTAGGTTTCATGTGTATGCCAAATAATAATATAAATATAGATAATAAAAGAAATGGAATACCCAAAAAGTACTGAAAATAATAGACAAATATGGTAGGAAACAAACATGCCACCCAGATAACCTAATTTATCCATCATAAAAGAATAGTTCAATAACCTTTTTTTTTAAGATGAAGTGAATATGTTCCAAAAGCTACTGACATATTGTAATAAATTCAGTGATCTTTCCTACTGCCCATCAGTTGCCATTCTTTGTACAACCTTAATTCCCAATACCTCTAGCATAGTCATAGAAAATTATATACAAGCTATTATTTTAATATATTCAAATTATGTCCAAATTATTTCCTTTTTGTGTATTTAAGAGACAAACCAGTAGTTAATAAATTAGTTTCTAAAAATGAATTGATTTCAATACGCATGACATATTTTTCATTATGACAAGTGGATCATCTGTGTAGGACATAATCAAGAATAGAGAAACATAACTTTCTATTGTCCACTGTGCAGAATGCATTTTTATTTTTTTTTATTTTATTTTTATTTATTTAACATTTGTTGACCGGGAATGTCCGACTAGGTTCCACAGAGCCTGTTTTCAGCGGAGGCCAGGGGAGAAACGCTCCAGATGCATGTCTTTGGAATTTCCTTATGTAATTTAACTGCAACAGCATCCACAACAAGAGAAAATAATACACTATTTAGAAGGTAATAGATATAAAACACTGCCCAAAGGACAACCTTATTTTACCCTACTATGTACTTATATGTCAGCCTTCAACCACCCATTTATTAAAGCAGTCATTGCACTGTTTTCATAAATGCAATGTAAGAAAATTACCATATTATGTAGTAGAGCCCATAGTGTCTGATGTAAAAGGGAACTTAAAATATTTTTAATATCACAAATAATTAGTCTTCCATACTCTTTTCTATGTAAAGTACTGTCAGTTATTTATTGCATAATTTTCTTGGGTAATTTTTAATTAGAACTGCACGTATTTGTTTTTTAATTTTCCTTTTTATATCTAGCATCTCTTTGCCAAATAAACTTAAAAATGCCTCTAAAATAACTATTTCAAATGTTTCATTCAAGCCATTTATTAAAAACTTAAAACCAAACTAATTTGTGTTCTAAAGTCAACAGTGTAAAGAACTTCTAGTCGATATTGTCTAAATCTGATACAGAAGAAATTATCCAATTTTTAATATCTATTATTTTCTACAGTGTAATAGAGTCTATTAGATCACAAAATGTTGTAACCATAATTTTAGAAACTCCCAAATCCTGATGTACAAATACTCACAGTTTGTTATACATATTGGTCAAATAATGAGCTGCAACTTGCAAAATTTCTTTTTAATGTCCTAACTTTTTAGCAGAGGTATTTAATAAAATATCAAATGACCTTTTCCTATTTTTTTTTTTATTAATTTTCCAGAAAAGGTGAAACAACCTCTTTTTTACCAGACAATCCCTTGGATTTAGAAACATGCTGACTACAGTCCCTCTGAGAAATATGGGTATGCTTTGTAGACTGGTGCAGCCCAAAGGTAATCAATTAACTAGCTGAAATTTCATTGCCTAAGCTGCTAGTAATTAAAAAAAACATACTTGCTGAAATAGTTTCCCATAATTGTGTCCAGTAATGACATGAAGAAAGTATCAGGTAGATCTGAGGTGCACACCTAAGTGTGTGCATGTACTACATATTGAGATGACAAGAATGACTGGAAGCCACTGTAAAATGGCCTCCAGCAATCTATGTTTATTACTTTAAATGGTGTAGAAATGGATATATAGGAAAGTAGGTGCATGGGTAAGCATAGAAGTGCACACAAGGGGAAAGGAGAGATAAGACTTGGAGTGAGGAAGGGAGGAACACAATACTTTTTTGAGGGACAGGTGCCCTTTTTGAGAAGGAATGATGAAGGATTTAAGGAATGGCAGGGAATGGAAAGAGGGAAGACGGTTTGCAGCAGGGGCGTAAAGACAAACATAAAACTCAGACAATGACTAATGGGGAGATGCTGGCACATAAGGGAGTTGACAGTGAAAATATCTATATATAGACAAAATGACACCATTGGCGATAGGAAGAACTGGGCAACAAACAGCAGAGGGAAGTGATGCACAAGGAAGGGGAACAGCAGGATGGTGGAATAGGATGGGTATAACTCTCCTGTTTCCATGCTACCTGGGCTAGACCCAGGGAGAAGTCAGTCAGACTGGCCTGAAGTGGTGAAGGCAGAACCAAGCAGCAATGTGAATCTTGAAGCTGCACAGGGACCTTCTCCAGGCAGATCAAGCAAGCTTCTATCCAATAGTTCACCAACAGGCCTACCAACACTACCAATTCTTACTGTGCAACAAACTGCAAAACCCTGACAGTGCCACTGGAAGGGAACAATAGCATTCCCTTCCTGTGAGAGATGATCAGAGGCCACCATTCACCACATCAGATGAGGAGGCAGGGCTGGGGCCAGGTAGAGTCTCGGTGGGAAAAAGCAAGGCCTGATGGACGAGTAGAGATCTGTGCTCCAGCACTGGTACAGCTGTAGAAGGTGCTGTAGAAATGGAAACATATATGGATAGATATAATACAACATCACAAACATAAGAAAAAGATAGTGACACAGAGGGGTATAAACAAAAAACAAGACATTAGCATTATGTATGTGACATATAACCTATCAGATTGGTATGCAGAGTTCTATAACTCAAGCAATGCATATACTGGTAAAACACTTTAGATGGTTCTGCCTATATGCATTACCCCAAGTCTGTATGGCAAGGTGTGCAGGCAGGTTTGCAGTGTCACAGTTCCCACTGCTGTGATTATGTGTGAAGCTGTGAATGATACAGTGGTGGTATGAGACTGTTGTGTAGCAGACATCATGGTCAGTGTGCAGACTACTGGCCTTGTGGTCTTCCTGCAATATCTGTACAGTAAAGTGGTATGCAGCAGCCCACATAACATGACTGTAGCAAGACAAATAAGTTTAAGTGTCAGGAGAAAGTATGACAAACAATGACATATGAAGGACTGAGGCATAGTAAGCATGCTGCTAATGGGCACACATGCACCACCCAGTATGGGCCCCCAACATTATTCCACCTGTGATACCTACCCAAACATGTTCATCCTTACCATAACACAGCTACTAACCACCCCACATAGGTATACCTTTAGTTGGGTAATTTGAACAGGACATGGATGTAAGATCACCCATCATTTCAGAAACCGAAAGGTGCACTGCAGTAGGACTGATGTGATCATCTTAGGCCTAAGACATATCTGTCTAACCTCCAAGCCTTTCATGAGTTCTGTTTATGGGTGCACAAAACAGGATGCCTCTATTTACAAAAGGTTTGTTCTACTTTCCTAACAAATGGGATGTCATGATGCACAGATACCTATGAAAAAGTATGGCAACTGTCAGTCCTAAGTCTACATAATATTTCTAAAGACAACCACCAGCCTAAGGTACAGCCACATTCCAGCTAAAGAAGTGTGAGTATATGTGAAGCATGGCCACATAACTCCATGACCTCTAACAAGGAGAAGTGAAGCTCCCGTAAGCCCCACATCCTCAATCCTAATATCTCTCCCCTCTCCATTTGGTTCTCTGATGCCAGAGATGCAAGACAAACAATAGTTGCTGGTGTCATCTTATAAAAAAATTCAATGAAACCTGAACAGGAAGTATGTAAGGAACTTTTATTACAATGCCATAATGTGCGCATTTTCCTCATTAATTCGGATTTACTGCTGATGAAGATAGATTTGATATTTACATATGATTGGGCAGATTAAGGATTTCTCATGTAATGTCAGTGGATTCAAGTTTAAGCATGCTCTGTCAAGCCGATGTCAAGTTTGGACATTGTAATGGAGAGCTCACTAACTGCAAAGCAGAAAATGTAGAGGGGGTTGCATCTTAGCTCAAATGGGGTTTTCCTGTGCTAATACTAACACACAAACTGATACATGTGGTAGATATTTAATATATTAGGGTAACAGCTGAAACCTTTACATTCCATCAAGATTAACTCAGGAAGCTTTAAACCACTTACTTAGAGATTGAATAGTAGGTAAGGCATGTTGTGCTATTTGTCTGAGAGACTGTAATACAATGATGACAGCTGATGAAGCCCATATGGTCCTACAAGCACTGTTAGTGTCATCTCTTGGTAAATTGTTATGAAGATAGTTGAAAGGTATGGCTATGACAGAGTTAATAAGAAATGAGGAGCCTACTGAGCTTTCCAAATGCTTATAAAGGAATGGTAAAATATTTGTGACCGCAGAATGTGCTTACATGGCTAAACGGTTATAAGCACCACTGCTATCATAAATTATGACCCTCACATTTTGCAGTCTCCATTCAGCTGTCATTTTGTCTAAGCAATGGACAGATCTGGCCTTTTGCAGAGGCAAACATTTGATAACTAGCTAGAGGAGCAATATAGCCACCTTGGACAGAAGTTGAACATCAAGCTACTGAAGACAGGTTTAGGTGGTCCATGCAGCAGTTGTTAAATATCTGTGTAACATGAAAATCATGCAATGTTGGGTTGGGCAATTTAGAAAAAAAATAGAGTTCAATTACTGATTTTACACTAAACCTGGGAGATGGGTAACAGGAAGCCAAACAGATAAATATTACAACCTACAGTGAATTATTTTGTGTGGGCATTATGCTTTATAAAATCATAGAATGTACCAAGGAAATGGACCATGTGACCATTTAACCTTACCTCATCCTTAGACCTTACATCCTTTTCCATGAAGTAATAGGCCAGTCATACTGGGGTTGAATGTATGAATACCCATCCAATTGTCTAATTCCTTCTTGAAGGAGCATAGTGTGTGTGAAGATATGTGAAGGCTGTCAGCCTAGCTAGATAGAATTTTGTTGTCTTTGTAAATATTATAAAGACATGCTTCTGGCGCATTTCTCCCTGGGCCTCCGCTGAAAACAGGATCTTTGGAACCTAGTCGGACTTTCCCGGTCAACAAATGTTAAATAAAAATAAAAAATAAATAAATAAAATATTAATAAAAGCCATAGGTTTGTTCTGTTAAATGTGAGAAGACTATATTGAATGTTGAACTGCAAAAATGTAACAACAATGCACTCTGCTGTAAGAAAACTGATAAGTCAAGCATTTTATGACTGTTTTGATCTCAGGGCTTGCAGCCGTGTTGTCGGAACCAACAGATTATTTCTATTGTTTTGAGACCAGAGTTAATTGCTAGATTTTACATATATAATGTCTTTCATTGCTGTAGTTTCCTGACCAGGTGCAAGATTACTAAGAACTGTAAATGTACAGTTTCTGTTAGCCTGGGAAACCAGAGAATTAAGAATGATGTAATCTAAAATGAGTCAGCAGGATGTATTACCAATGTAAAGGACTTTCTCAGAGACCAAGAGAGAGAGCATTTTGGATTTTGTCTAAAGCTGACAACAACTTACCAGTACTCTGCTGTTGCTCTATAAGTAAGTTTATTTAGAATTGTGATTGCTCTTAGATATAGATAGAAAATAGTAAGTTTAGTCTAGCGGTTTTCTGTATTGATGTCAGAACTATTCTACTGTATTATTTTAAGCATTTTCCTGTGATCTCTGAACTCTTGACTAGCACTGTGTACTAAGAAATATTGTCTTGTGTTTTTATTATTTATTATTAAATATTTTTAAACCTTTCAACTGTGGCTGTTTTGTGTAGAGATAATTTAAGCTCTAGAGTACATTGGATGTATATAGTGATACTATACAAAGCCACTCCAAGTAAGTCTTGCTGTTCAGTCACACTTACTATTTGGATATCAATAATATTACACAGTAATAACTGGAGACCCTTTGGTAAGGGCCTTATTAGTAGCTGATATTAGTGGTTGGTGGCAGCTGGTACTACCTTATAGACTGGCAGGAAGGGGCATAGCTGGATAACCTGTGCCAGCCTTCCCCAGGAGTGTCTATGTATTTGTATATAACTCATATCTTAAAGTGTGTGTGTGTGTGTGTGTGTGTGTGTGTGTGTGTGTGTGTGTGTGTGTGTGTGTGAGCTACTTGGGCAGGGACACAACACACTGGTTGGACAGAGAACGTGCTGAAGATTTTAGCTTGACCACTAGGCTGAGATCTGGATCCTATAGCTGTGCCAGTGAGGAGTCTTATTGGGGATCTGGAGAGAAAGGGAGAAACCAGCCCCAGACTGACTGTGATCTCTGTGTGCTCTTAAGGGAAATTGTACTTTACTGTGTATTTGTTATCCTTCCCAATGTGGACACCCCTCACTGGTGTTAGTGGTGAGGATTGAGGCTCCTTGATTACTGGGCAAGGGCACTTGCATGTCAGTGTGTCACATTGCATCTGGAGAGGATGCTTCTTCCAGAGAAGGGGAAGCTGTTGCATTGCAAATCTCTCTGCCCACCAAGATTTGTTTAGTTGCTGCAGCAGGTTCAGATCTCTAGTTCTACAGTCCACCAGACTGTTTGATTTGTGAAAAAAATAAGAAGTCTTGGATTGCCTGATCCCTAATGGCCCAAAAACAAGGCACATATCAATCCTAAGGAGTCTATAGGACACTGAATACAGGGACAGAAACTCCAGCCTTTCTTGGCAGCTCAGGTCCTTTAGACCCATGATCTTTTTTGTCAGAAATCTTTGTGATTTGTCCAGCTGCTTGAAATGTTTATTAAGATACATCCAAAGGGGGTATTGTATTCCATGATGGGTCCTATCAGTGCAGAATATAGAGGGGAAAAGGACTTCTCTGGATATAGAAGAAATACCATTTGTGATCAGTTGTGCCAGTTATAAGGATTTCCTGGCCACAGTTGCAACATAATGATCAAGAGAGGGCATTATCTGCCCATGTTCCAAGATCTCTCACAACATCTTCATTTTTGAGTGGGGTGTGTTCTATACTATAAGCTGGGTGGAAGATTTGTTTAACAAATATAAATCTATTGTATTTTTAACATTTAGTTTTAGCCTGTTTTCAGAGCAACAGCTATTTGTATGTGCAAGGTCATTTTGTAGCTTATGAATATCAGAAGGGGATGTAAGTACAATACCTAGTTTTCAATAATCTGTAAACATGGCTGACTGGAGCTCCCCAGTTTTGATTGGATATCAAAGACTTATATTCTGAATAGCAAAAATCCTAGCACAGATCAATGTAGTACCCCAATGGTTATTTTCAAGCTCTTTGAGAACATGCCTACCACTCTCACTGTGTGCATTCTGTCCCTCAGACAATTACCTCTCCATCCAACCATATGGGGGGGGGGGTTAATTTGGAGTCCATTTAGCTTGTTGATAATGTTGGCATGTGGCATGGTTTCAAATGGTATAAAATGCATTGGTGAGGTCTAGGTATGCTGTATGAGCAGTGTGAACACTGTCCATGGCTTGTGTTACCCCCTCAAAAAAATTTACCAGATTCATTAGACAGGATCTACACTTAACAAAGCCAAACTGTTGGGGGTCAAGTCTTATAAGATTTTTTATACATTAGTTTATTATGCCTTGTTAGAGGCATGTTTAAGCAGAATGCTATATTTATCTTGAATTGTAGTTATTTATTATATATTCTCATACACATGTTTTTAAATTTGTTAATATTTAGATTATATGAACAAAATCATATTAAGTTGTCCATCCCAAGACTTGGTATACTAATGGATGCAATCTTATAAATATACATGCTGGAGTAGGACATATATATAACCCAGATTAGGTTGATAATGACAACAAATTGCAAATCCATTCACACGTCACTCTCCTTCAGCTGCTAATGATGTAGGTTATGGTGACATCAAACTAAGCAGGACTGCCTTTCCCCACCACATATTCCAGATTGCCATGGGGAAATATCCATATGTTCCCAGGCCAGCCACAAAATATAATCCATCCTGTGGATTCTGAGTCTGACCTGAGGTATCTTTCCATTGGGCAGTGCCTGGAACCTTGAGGGGAACCACCCAGGGAGTACTCTTGTAACATACCCAAATCACTGCAGTTGACCCCTCCTAATATGAAAAAGTAATGTCTTTACTCATATCACGCCCACATCCCTTAGCTTGTTACCCTGTCATAAACAGTCAGTCCAAAAGCCCTGCAGAGAAACCTAATTTCTTTTACTAGTACCTGTGGTGTCATTCTTCCTGTCAGTCTCACACCACCTGACCATATAGTAGGAAGGGAATATAGACTGTGTAATAAACCAACAATTTTGACAAGGAACTCATCTCCCTCTCTTCACATCAGTCCCAAAATATTAATAGTTAATAATTTAATTTTTGTAAGTAATATCACATTTCTTTCTTTCTTTGAGATAGAAATGCATTCTAACTTTGACACTCCCCTATTTTGAATATGTGCTAAATTAATAAATACAAAGAAAACAATATTTGTAGATATGTTGAGTGGTAATTATCTTGCACTGGGAGGAACTGTGGTGCATTGATCAGCATTGTTGAGTTACAGAATTTGGTATTCTAGTTTGGCTGTCAGCTGAGTTGCCTTCTTTGTGGAGTTTGCATGTCATCACCATGTATGTTTGAGTTTTTACTAGAGGATATGGTTTACTCCCATACATCCCAAGGCATGTACAGTATAGCGGTGATTTTGCAATACTTTGATGTGTGTTTGTGTATGAGAAAGAGGAGTATGAGGGTCTCTTTATGGAGTGGTACACTATCCAAGATTGCTTACTGCCTTACACTTTACTTGCTAGGTGTGGTGTGCTATCCGAGACTGCTTACTGCGTTACACTTTACTTGCTGAGTGTGGTGTGCTATCCGAGACTGCTTACTGCTTTAAACTTTACTTGTTCACTGTGGTACACTATCCGAGACTGCTTACTGCCTTACACTTTACTTGCTGGGTGTGTTGTGCTATCCGAGACTGCTTACTGCCTTACATGTTACTTGCTTGGTGTGGTACACTATCCAAGGCTGCTTACTGCCTTACACTTTACTTGCTGGGTGTGGTGTGCTATCCAAGACTGCTTACTGCCTTACACTTTACATGCTGGGTATGGTACTCTACATGAGACTGCTTACTGCCACTTGCTGGGTGAGGCTCCAACTCTCTGTACCCTTGTACTGGCTAAACTGAATATTGAAAATAGATACATTTATTGAATGAGTTGAGGAGATTTCTTTTCCATGGCTTTACTACAGCCTATGACTTTTTTTCAAATATTCCTTAAATACTATTTTCCCATGGAAATAAAAAAAAACTTAAAAAGCCATGTTAATTCCCACTGCGTTCTTTTATTCTGCTTTCTGCTTCCTATAATTCTATATCTGAAGCTGATTCCTTCCATCATTCTAACATATGTTGATGCAGTATACACACATAATGCAGTTGTACAAGCAATGCTACAGAAAACACCTGGGGTATGAGAAAAACAGCACAGCAACTGATATGAGCTCATCAAAACAGAAAAAAATGTAATAAAAAGGACAACTAAAAACAGATCTGAAGAAGATTATAAAATTACGAATTACAAATTGCAGAAGAGTATATACAGCTATAACTATATCTGTTAGTTCAATATAGTCCCCTTAATCTTCCAGATTATGATTTTAAATAACTGCAAAAGTTCCATTCAGACAGAAAGAACTGGACTGAATATGAAAACTGGCAACAAAAAACAACTATTTTATTCTTAAGATGAAAACACAGAAGTAGACAATTATGTGACAAAATCTGTCAAGACGAACCTTTCATTTCATCAACAGCAGTTTCCATGAATATCATTTGAGTGAAAACATTTTGTTGAAGTGCTCTACAATAATGGAGACTTCCCTTATCTCAACTGTTGTATGACCTCAGAGTCGATATACTGAAGTTCAGGGAAGGCAGAGGGGCTTGCCCCTGAAAAAAAAGATGTCTTTTTGAGATTTGCTGAAAGTGATTTTGATGTTCCATTGTTTTGGGGTTCACTGTGATTCAGATGAATGCATACTGACAGCGCTATTACTTACTATTTTATGCAGCTAATTATAGATAGGATGTTGGCTGTATACACCAATTCTTGCACATATGCTGTTACATCAAAAGAGACTTCCAATACCTTATTCAAAATTAAAAAATATAATTTCAAAATAATTCAAATCTTAGATGTCACAGGGGGCAGTATACTGACAAAAAAGTTAGTGACAAATGACTTTGATCACCACTGAAACAGTAGGCATCAATGGCTACATGATCATTAAGAATGTGTTCATAGGTTCATAGGTAAGTACTAGGCTATCTGCCCATGGGCATTTATAAGCCTAGCCAGAATGTGTTGGTTTTTGCCACCCCCTTAGATTAGTTCCCTGTGCCTCTGTCCAGCAGTGATCCCCAGGGTAATTTTTCTGTTTCCCATCCACTTATCAAGGTTTCTCTTGAAGAGTGTTAGTGAGGGGCTCTGCTTGATGTATATTGGAATCCTGTTCCAAAGCATGGGGAGTCTCTGAGACAGGAATCTATCTCTCCAGCATGTCCTATTTATCGTTATGGTGAGGTTTATATCTCTAGAGCGTGTGGCTCTCCGAGATTTGTTTTTTTTAGGTGGAGCATGTCCATCAATTCTGGGTTGGACATGGCATTGTATGTCAGGCAGAGATCACCTCTGAGTAAGCGGTATGCAACCGAGTACAGCTGGAGTTTCTTGAGTCAGGCTGCATAGAGCATCTGTTTGAGGCCAGTAATCCTCTTGGTGAGGTACTTTTGTGGTCTTTCCAGCTGTTGCAGATGTCTTGTAAGGTACATCCCAAATGGGGCGTTGTATTCTATGATGGGTCTAATGACTGATGAGCAGAGAGGCACAATAACCTCTTTTGTTCTAGATGTGAACCCTTTTGTGATTAAGTGGGCCACATAGAAGGATTTTCTAATCACCTTGGCAATATGATTATCAAAGGAGAGATTACTATCTACTTGGGTCCCCAGATCTCTTATTACATTTTCTGTATTTAGGGGACTACCACCTATGTGCTAGTTTGTGGGCACTTAACTTTTTCCAAAGGGGATGACTATGCACTTTTTGGCATTTAGCTTGAGGCCATGATTTTGACACTAGGTATCCGTCTCAGTGAGACCCTTCTGGAGGTTGTCTGTATCAGCCAGAGAATCAGTTATGGCCCCTAATTTGCAGTCGTCTGCAAACTTGGTCAGCCATAGTCCTCCCTTGCTTGCCTGTACCTTTGAAAAGTATATACTGAAGAGGAGGGGTTCTAGGACTGAGCCCTGGGGGACGCCACTTGTAACCGGTTTAGAGTCGGATGTAGAGCCTGCAACTCTCACCATGTGGGTTCTATTCATGAGCCAGTTGGCAACCCATCTCATGAAGTAGGGATTTATGTTCAAGCTGGTGAGCTTGTCTATAATACTAGAATGGGGAATGGTGTCAAAAGCCTTTGCAAGATCTAGGTAGGCTGTGTGGACCTCCTTTCCCTCATCTAATGCCTTGGTAACTGTCTCAAAGAAGTCCACCAGGTTTAGGAGGCATGATCTGCCCTTAACAAAGCCAAACTGGGTAGGGTCCAAGGTTTGGAGGTTCCCAATGTCTCTGTTAATGAATTCCATGATGATGCGCACCATAGCCTTGCAGACCAGGCTAGTCAGGCTTATAGGGTGATAGTTCCCGGGGTCCGTTGTGGCTCCATCTTTGTGGAGCGGGATAATGTTGCTATGCACCACTCTGTTGGGTATGTAGCCTGTATAGAGGCTGAGTTTGAACAGTGTGTTTAGGTGAGGGGTTAGTTAATTTTGGAGCTCTTGTAAGACACAGTCTGGGACACCGTCCAGTCCCATTGAAACTGTGTTTTTGGCTTTGGATAGGGCTGTTTTAACCTGTGTGTCAGTGATTGATGGGGCCCTACATTCTTCTGGTATGGTTATGGGCCCTTTAGGGGGTGAAGTTTGCACTAAACCTGTCTGCCAGAATGTTGGCAATATCAGTAGGTTCAGTGTAATTTGTGCCATTCTGCACTAACTCAGAGCAGATCTGAGAGTTTCCACTTAGGTTCTTGACATAGCTAAAGAATGCTTTGTGGTTATCTTTGGAGTCATCGGCAATTTTTCTTTTGAAACTAGCCTTGGATGATTTAATGAGGGATCATAGTTTCTTGCTGATACTGATCAGGGATGTCTTTCCTTCTTGGGATTTTACTCTTTTCTGTCCTAGTTTCCTCCTTCTGTTGTATAGCTTGTTTATGGCAGGGGTCCACCAGACTGGTTTCCTTTTGTTGGAGGAGGGAGTCTTGGTTTTACTTGGGATAGCACAATCCATGCATTCCTGCAGATGCTCATAGAGTGCCTTTGTAAAGGTTTCAGCAGCTTGGACAGCATTGTCCTTTAGCATGGGGGCTGTGAACCTTTCCACCTCGGTCTTAAGTAACATGAAGTTTGCTTTTGAAAAGTTTTTCACGGTGGTTTCCTTGATCGGGGGTGGGGGCGGAATGTGGATATCCAGAGTGATTAGTCTATGGTCTGGTCTAACCAGCGAGGGGTTGACCTCCGGTGTGGAACACAGGTCACCCATGTTGGTAATGATCAGGTCAAATATGTTGTTCCCTCTGGTGGGGGTGTTGACCAGTTGATCCAGGGCATTTGAGTTTATAAATTCTAGGAAGCGCTGGGTAAGGGAGTTAGTACTTGAGTAGTTCTCCCAGTTTATGTTTGGGTAATTGAAATCACCCAGTATTAGGGTGTTTGGTAGGACCTTCATATTTCCCAGTGTCTCCAGAAATGCAGAATGGGGGTCCTGGGTCATGGTGGGTGATCTGCAGCAAGCTACAATTTGGATTGCAGTTTTGCTCGTTGTTAGTTGCACATGGATGATCTCTGATGCATTGTGCTGCGCTACTAACCTGGAGGTGTGGGTATCCTTGATGAATATGGATACACCCCCGCCTTTTGTGTTTCGGTCCTGGTTCTGTGGCTGAAAGGTAATTAGGAAAGGTGCACTACCTGTTTAATATGCACACTGCCACAAATCTGTGCTTTACTGATGTTTTGAATATGGGAGAGTGGTGTTTGGTGTCATATGATATATCACTGATTTTACTGGTGCACTTTGATCACATGATTTACTATGTGCATTTAAAACAACTGTGTTTTTCAGTGAATATTGTGCTAAAGAAGACTGTCTATCTAAAAGAGATGAAAGTGTTCAATTAAATCACAGCATTGTTTGTTGTTTTATCCAGTATTTATTAACAATTTTTGCATGGAGTCGGTCAGGAATTTATTGAGACACCGTCCTAGTCCATGTTACATACAATACCCGATGAATTATGTACTCGGGTAATTTTCATAATTGTTTCTCTCCTACTGGCTGAAAATACTATGTGTATGATTTATCCAGAGCATGTAACCAAGATGTCACAGTTACTATGAGACAAAAGTAAAAATGTATCAAGTCAATGCTTACTAGAGTTTTATGTGTTTAAAACAGTTGTGTTTGAACTATATTCTGCGCAGACAAAAGCAGTTAATGAAAGTAGTGTTATTCCTGGTAACTCCATGTACAGCAGTTGTTTTACTTAGTATTTATTAGTGCTTGGTACACAGAATCAATCCAATTTGTGACAGGAGTCACATGAGCCGTTACAATATAACTGACCAAGCCACATTTTGTGGTGGTAGCATTTCTTTTCTGCTCTAAAATTAAGGATTCAGCTGTAAATGTTCATTGTCTGTTTATTGTCTTCTTCTCATGACTACCAGTGATTTTTTATTGGGACTCTGGTTTCCTCCCACATCCCAAAAACAAAAGTTATTATCTTCTTCTTCTTTTTTCAGCTTTTCCTGGTTGGGGTCACCACAGCGGATCAGTGGTCTGCTTATGACTGGCAGTGAAGTTTTATGGTGTCAAGTTGCCAACCTGGCGCCCAAACTTCAGAGAAGATACACACACACACACACATACACACGTGCACACATACACATGCGGACACACGCACACACACACACACGCACGCATGCGCACACGCGCACGCACGCGCGCACACACACACACACACACACACACACACACACACACACACACACACACACACACACACACACATGCAACTACCTGTATGTCTTTTAACATTTAGTCGATCTCAGGTAGGACATGCAGACTCCACACAGAAGGCACTCCAGATGAGAATCGAACCAGAGAGCCTCTTGCTGTAAGGCGACAGCCCTAACAGCACCACCGCGGCCGACAAAAACAAAAGTTATTGTAAAGACTGTAAAAAAGACTGCATTTCCAGGTCATAGCTGAAAAGGTTATGAGAAGGATTAGCTCAATTGCCCAACTGCCTAGTTAGCAAATAACTAAATTAAGAATTAAATGTGAGTTACTGCAGTGAGGACTTGCTTCTTCCTGAAGTCAGGGATTCTACTTACCTGCCATATTCAGCAATATTTTAGGAAGTTATCAGCTCATACTTTGTGCTTTTTCATTGTTTATTAACTGTTAGACTGGTGTGCTTTAAGCCAAAACGTGTCTGATACACACACACACCCACACACACACACACACACACACACACACATGAGTGTGTGTGTGTGTGTGTGTGTGTGTGTGTGTGTGTGTGTGTGTGGTTACCCTGATATATCTGCAGATGTAGTTTTGACAGAAAGAAAAACACAGTAGGTTAAAATGACTGAATGTACCTTTGACTGAAAAGCCATTTCATCAAAAGTATTATACACAACATACATTTCATGAAAAGCTTTTTTGCAGGGGTGCTTACCCCCATGCACCTCCCACACCCCTTTAATTAAATATACTAACTCCACAGTCACACACCTATGGAGGAAAGAAGAAATCACCACACAGAGTGAGTCAGTGCTGGAGCACAAACCTAATCATCTATACATTTGTGGGTACAATGTGACAGTGGGCATTACCAATCCATACAAAATCTTCTAAATTACATCCCCAACAACTCCCATGATCAAAACTGACACCAAAAATGGCATATATAGACCTATACAGTTTTCAACAAAATGACTTTTCAATCAAAATTACATTTGAACATTTTAGCCTACTGTTTTTTTCTTTCATTCAGTTACCTTTGACCATATGTCATGGCAGCAATATACATATACATAGGACAATGTCACATTGACAATTTTGGTGAACATATAATGTTCCAACGCTTTGCCAAAACTACGTTCACTGACACTGCAATTTGCCTCTTTCTCTACTGTTGTGCTACTTTGGAGTTAGTCCAGACAATGTGGAGGGGTTTCTCCTCACATGGAGGCTGCAGGGGGGCTTGCCCCCTGCAACACAAATAGTTTTCTGAAAACAACCTTTGGCAAGTTGACATGAATGCATACATGACAGTGTGGTGACTCCACCAGGTAACCCAGCAAGTAAGTCAGAAGTGAGGTTGTTTTGCTTGGCACTAGTTTAGGTCCAAATGTGGAGTAGCAAAGTGACATAATAGATTGGGAAGGCTATTGCAGGAGTAAAGCTATCCAAATTATTTACAGAAACCCTGTACAAATATGCTGCATTGAGACTGCTGGACCTACCAGAAGTAAGCCCAGATCTAACACCAAAAACAAGCCACGCTGGTAGAATCCTTACCTTGTAAGGCCAAATAACCAAAGAAAAAAGTCATGGCTAAAATCTGAAAGAGCAACACTCATAGAGACAAGCTCTCTGATTGAACTAAACAAGAAATAAGAAGTCTAATAAAGTCCAACAAGGCCAATTAAGAGGTCAGGATAGTCTCCCAGTCTAAGGACAATCACAAGGCTTTCTTAGACTATGTTAGGAACCTTAAAGGTAATACTCAGCAGTGTGCAGAACATGTGGTAAATGGCACAACTTTCACTGACCAGAGAGACATAAAAATCTCCTGACTAATAAATTTAGCTCTAACTTCATTTCCCACTCCTCCCAACTATCCCCTGTGAAATCCCTTTTAGCCTATCCCTCCTATCAAAAGGGAGCAGGTACTGAAGGTGCTCGCTAAGGCCAAGAACACTGCTTCAATGGGCCTTTAAAATATTCCTGTTGCCTCCTTACAGCCTAAAACATGACCTAGCAGGACCACATGAGCCACAACCACAAAACAGGTTATGTGCCAAGTGAATGGATGTCCAGAATGGTCATCCCTCTTCATAATGGTGGACCATCAACTGACCCCAGGAACTACAGACCCATCAGTCTGACAAGTCTAATATGCAAAGCCATGGAATGAATTATCATGGAAATGATCAACAAGGACACTAGCAACCTACACACATGGGACCCATCCCAGTTTGGCTTTGTTAAAGGAAGGTCCTGGTAGGCTTCTTCAGGAGGGTCACCATGGCTATGAATGAGGGGAAAATGGTGCATATTGCCTACTTGACCTGGCCAAGGCATCTGATACAATGCATCACTCAGGAGTTGTTGACAAACTCTCAGTATTAGACATAAATCCCTACACATTTCTCTGGATTGCCATCTGGCCCACAGATAGGACCCAAGAAGCCAGGATCAGTGAGACCATCAGTACCACGAGACTGGTCACCAGTGGAGTACTCCAGGGCTCTGTGTTGGGCTTGCTCCTGTTTGGCATCTACTTCTTGGAAGTCAAGGCTAATTTCAAAGGCCTCTGGCTCAACAAGATGACTGTAAATTGAGAGCTACCATAGATTCCCTCATGACACCAACACTCTACAAAAGGTCTAACACAAACAAATGTCTGATGCAAAATTCATGGATTAAAACTCAGTGCAAATAAATGCATTATAGTGCCCTTTGGGAAGGCATTCATCCATGTTAATAACTTCATTCATGAAACACCCCTAAGAGTCAACCTGATAGTTAGGGATCTGGGAACATATGTACACACTAATCTGGCATTTGACCAACATGGAGCCAAAACAGTAGGAAAAGCATTCTATGTTGCCCAACTCATAAGCAAGGGTATGGCATCCAGGTCCAAGGAAGTAATCATACCACTCTACTCAGCCCTTATCAGACCCCATCACTGAGTGCAATGCCTCCTTTGACTTGTACCTAAATCACACCCTTCCAACAGTTGGAATGCCCTCAAAGGTTCTTCACCAGGCGAATCCAGAGTATGAATACCCTGTCTTACATAGATCATCTTAAGGTCCTATTTATACTCAGTCTCCTATAGGTTTTTGAGAGGCGATCTATGTTTAACATATAAGACATCCTGAGATCCAGTTCTGATGGATTTCTTGCACATCTGTAAAACAAACAGCAACAGAAATACTAGACCCAAGGTCCTGAACTTTGTCTGCAACATAAGTAGAACCTGCTGGAGGGCTCAATATGTGTCTGAAAGGATCCCCGTATGATGGAAAAAGCTCCTCACCTATGTAAAGAGAGTTCATCATTGACTCTATTCAAAGAAAATTGATCATTGGATGGGAAATGCAAATTCACCCTCGGACTGGCTCCCATGTCTCAGATGGACAGATGTTGACAGTAAGTTAACTAATCCTCAACTAATATATCCCCCATAACCCTTAACTACCTCTTAACTAACATACTCCACCATACATGTGTCCAAGGAACTCTGGGGCAAAACTGGGTTGGGTTGCACAGCTAAGCTTGTAAAGACCCTATTGGTCATCAGTCTAGCATGAACCTATGAACATATGAACCTATAAAAGCAGAGTAATGGTAACTGGCCACTTTAAGCCAGAATGACTGAGTTTCCAGGTGATAATATATCTAAGTATTGACATGTTCCTAGTTAAGAAGGCAGGTACAAGATGGCACAAGCTGTTTGAAAGTCTAGAGTTTTTATTTCAGCCCTTTCATTGTTCTAAGCATTAATAACTTAGTAAGAGTTGAGCTTTAGAGCTCTCCCACTAATTTAGCACAGTTAGCAAACTTCCAGTATTTCTGCTACTTCTTGCAGAAGCACAGTTATGTCTAAACTGCATTTGATGGGAATGATGCATTGAATGGGAATGATGCTTTACAATTTTTCTGTTTTGTTCACTAATTTCACATGTTGGTCTTCCTTATCATATTGACTTCCTAACATGAGTTTTTGGTTCATGTCTAAGGTACTCCTGGTTGCTCTAGTCAGCTCCTGGGCTTTTTTTGTCCTTATTGCTCCATTGTTTTCCACTAGGAAAAAAATATTTCTAAATGCGGCTTAGTGTGGTGACCTGAGTCTGTCTTACCTGCCTATCAACATCTCCTGATTGCATGAATAAACTCTACTCACTGTACACCAGTCAGACAATAATTATTATTTTACACAAACAATTTTAATAAGTTTGTATGACATTACTAGACTAATGGTCCTAGGGCCTTCAAAAGCCTAGCCATGTTATACCCATGTTCCCTAATTGACTTTGGTTAAATGGTCATTATTTGCAGAGCGAGTCTTTGATCATCACCAACTGCCCCTGTCCTCCCTGCTTCATTTGAACTGGGAGTTTATTTCAGAGGAGCGGCAATCTCTGAGAGTGATATCTGTCTCTCCAGCATGTTCCTTTAATGTCACAGGCTAGGTTGAGACCCCTGGAGTGAGTGAGTGACTCTCTTGTCCCATTTGATTTCCGGATGTGCAGCATTTCCATTAGGGCAGGGTCAGAGACTGCTCTGTAGGCCAGGTACAAGTTGCCTCTGAGCAGCCTGTAGGATACAGAGTACAGTGACAGGGTTTTTGGCCTTTCCATGTATGTTATGGAGGCCTTGAATTTTCTTGGTGAGAAACCTATGTGGTCTCTCCAGCTGCTGCAGGTTTCTGGTGAGGAACATGCAAAGGGGAGCGTTGAACTCTTAGTGGTCTGATGAGGGTCTAGTACAGAGGAGTTCTGACATCCTTAGTCTTGGATGCAATGCCATTACTTATGAGATGGTAATGTAGGAGGCTTTCTTTACCACTGGGGACACATGGTGACTGACGTTTAGATTGTTGTCAATCTGTGTTTCCAAATCTTGCACCACTGGGCTTGAGCTTTGGGGGGTGTGGGTGCTGTTAATATTGTAATTTCCAGAGACTTCCTCTTTGACAAAGGGGATAATAATGCACTTTCTTGCATTTAGTTTTAGTCTGTGTTAGCCCTTTTTGCAATATGGTAACATCTTTTGGGGACTCAATGATTGTGTCCAGTTTACAATCATCAGTGAACATGATAAGCCACACGTCATCTACTTTCACCTGGGTTTCCACAAAACAGATTCCAAACAGTAGAAGGCCCAGCACAGATCCTTTTGGTATGCCACTGGTAAATGATCTACTGGTAGAGTTAGAATCCCCAACTTTGACAGTATGCATTCCTCAGTACTTTCACTTCTGCCAGGAGTAAGCTATCTGTAGGTATGACTGCATCTTTACTAATATAGGTTGTGGCTACTTTCTTGTGGCCAAATTTGGACTATACACAACATGCCTTTCAGCTAACAAAATCCTGCTGTGGAATCAGTCCAGTTATTTGTACCTTGAAAACATTAATTCAGTGCATTCCCTTCCAGATTATTTGGTATAGCAGAAAATCTTAGGTTTTCTCTGTCTTCTAACCTATTTTAAAAAGTTCTTGAGAAGCCACTTATTCAGTCTTTCATTTAAGCTTCTGACTTCTGTACTAGTTTTTTTTAAGCTGCTGAATCGCTACTTAAAGCTGCTTCTGTGCTTTCCAGCCTTTTGTCATTTGACTTTGTATGTTCTTCAGTGGCTTATTTTAACCACCTCTGAGTATGTTAGGTTCCAGTAATTTGGAAGAAAACGTCAATCTCCTGTGCCAAAGATGAAACATGAATTGATTTTGCTTAACAGCTACAATGCTCTTCCCAAGCACAGTTTTTTCTTCTATTCTGGTTGATTTTTCTCACTTGATTTCTTCTTTGACATGCAGATGGTGTTGTGACTAACAAGTAAGCTAATGTTACCAAAATTGTTAAAATTGTTAACATTTACCCGACTTCTATTTTTTACACTACCTTCATTTTTTTTTCAAACTGGGGAGATCTCTACTCAATCTGCTAATCAATGTGCGGCTATCTTTGAATTTCAAATGTGCCATATTTAAGGTAGATTCAAGATAGTATTGATAATGACTAGGAAAATGTGGCCAGTGTATTGAAGAACTACACAAGAAATGGTGTGGTGATACTATGTGAAGTGGTAAAAAATTTTAAGATTTTATAATAATAGCATATACACACACACACATAAATATATATATATATATATATATATATATATATACACACACACACACACACACACATATATATATATATATATATATATATATATATATATACATACACACACATGCATGTGTGTATAATTTTATAATAGTAATATATTGCAACATCTTGTAGCAGTTTGTTCTTTCAACTTATTTTTTGTATAGTATTTCTAATGTAATTTTTATTTTATGATATTATACTGTATTTGTATTGTACTGTATGTGGAGCATTTCTCCACAGGCTTCTGCTGAAAACGGGTTCTGTAGACCCAGTCAGACCACCCCGGTAAACAAATGTCAAATAAATAAAATAAATAGAGTAGATTGGTTCAGTAGATTGGTTCATTTATGTGTGGAGGTATTTCTGGTAAAGAGGGACTGTCCAACATTAGGGCAATTGGCTGTGAGGCAGGAGTCCAGTAGAATGTTTGCATTTACTGAGGCGCGATCTGGTAGCAGAGACTGGAAGGTACATTCTTTTTTATTGGAGGGTAAACAGATATTTCACTGCAGCTAAGTCTGAGAGAAACCTTTATATCTGTGCCTGTGGGTTATAGTACAGGGAAAGACTATACTGTAACAAATGTGTTTTGTTTTACATATTAATTTACGAAGAAGTAGCACAGAGAGACTGTTAAGCTGTAGGAATAACCTTATGCATCTGACTTGAGTTGTGGCCCCATGTGTGGCAAATGGGTTAAATTTTTTATTTTATTGCAACTTTATTTTGTATGCCGCGGTGGTAGCGTTGTTACCTCACAGCAAGAGGTTCTTCCATTCGATTCTTGGCTGGGCTTGGGAGTGCCTTCTGTGTGGAGTCTGCATGTCCTCCCCGTGGTTGGGTAGTGTTCGAAAGACATGCGTGCGTAAATGGGTGTGCCTTTGTTGAAGGTTGGGCGTCGAGCTGGCACCTCGGCGTTTCGTAAAAATCTACTGCCAATCATTAGTGGACCGGAGTTCCGCTGTGGCGACCCCTTACCGGGAAAAGCCGAAAGAACAACAACAATATTGCAACTTTATTTTGTGTTGCCACTTATTACTGCTTATTTTCCTGGCAAAACGTTAAGCCTAATTTACATTCAGCCAATAAAAAAAAAACTCTACTAGAAGAAACCAGGAGTGCTTACTGACCAAAACATTGCACTGAATAGTAAATCTTCCTCTGTATTACTGCAAGCTGTGAACTTTGTTATCCTAATTCCACAAGGGATCTTTGTATAATTTAAGCAGCCTTGTAAGCAGATTATCACACTATAGACTCTTATTCCATTTCAATTGCAAGTAAAGTGTTGCATGCCAGTTGTGTTTAATTTTGTCTTACTATATACAACAGGCTTGAGAAGTGGGCCAAAATATGTCTAGACATAAACTTATTTTTCCTCAGCTTATTTATTAATAGTTGGTATAGCACTGTGGAACTAGGGGCATAATCAATGCTAAAAAGATGTTACCATTAAATTTCTACACATTGTTACAGCACACCATACTTCTCAACCTCTCAGCACTGTGGAACTAGGGGCATAATCACTGCTAAAAAGATGTTACCATTAAATTCCTACACATTGTTACAGCACACCATACCTCTCAACCTAACAAGACAAGTCAGGACACCAACTAAAAACTGTTTAAAAACAGAGTAAGAACCACACTGAGTCACGAAAATTAAAGTAAGCACTTTTGCTTACTGATATTAGCAAACTTCATCAGACAAATCAAACACATGTATCAAACCTTAAATAAGCTTCCAAATTATGACATCACTTCTCAGTTGAGAAAACCAAGCCTCCATTTAAAGTACTAAAACCCTATCTAGTGCAATAAACCATATACACTCTAATATAAAAATAAAAAACAATGATATTAATATACAATAAGTCAAATAGTTACACATCAACCCAATACATCTATATTTGGTATGTGATTAAATAAATATATAATTATATAAGTATATATATGTTTTTCATCTGGTAAGAGCCCTCAGTTAAAGAATGCTTCTGATGGAAACAGAATCATTCAAACCTGGGGATCCAAGGCATTCAGTTTCAGTTGCCAAATTAGTTATTTTTCATCCAACTTCAAATCCATTGGTCCACCCCTAATGTTGTCAACAGTTTTTTCAATGACATGAAAAACAAACCCATGTGTAGGGCAAGATTTTATATGTCTGGCCAAAGCATTATTCAAGTTCATTTTCTCAATTGCATACACATGTTCATAGATTCTATTTTTGAGGGGTCTTTCTGTTCTGCCCACATAAAAGGCAGGACAATTCATACAAGAACTCAAATAAATTCTGTTTCCATCAGAAGCATTCTTAAAATGAGGGCTCTTACCAGATGAAAAACATATATATACTTATATAATTATATATTTATTTAATCACATACCAAATATAGATGTATTAGGGTTGATGTGTAACTATTTGACTTATTGTATATTAATATCATTGTTTTTTATTTTTATATTAGAGTGTATATAGTTTATTGCACTAGATGAGGTTTTAGTACTTTAAATGGAGGCTTGGTTTTCTCAACTGAGAAGTGATGTCATAATTTGGAAGCTTGGTTTGATACATGTGTTTGATTTGTCTGATGAAGTTTGCTAATATCAGTAAACGAAAGCGCTTACTTTAATTTTCGTGACTCAGTGTGGTTCTTACTCTGTTTTTATACCTCTCAACCTCTCAGCACAATAAATCTAGACAAAGCCAGAAATAATGGAAGACAAAGGCCCAAAAATAGTGACAGATTTAAAAGTTGCGCCTACAAACTTAGAAAATTGCTAGAATTACAGGTTTTGACTTGTATGTTTTCCGAAGGATATGAAGTTTGAAACTCAAATGTCTGTCATTATTTAGTATTATTTAGTGACTTCAAATCTCAATAATTTGCCAGAAAACCTCAAATTTTATGAAGACAAGACCTAAAATATGATGCAAAAAATTAGGACATTCTTTGAAAATCTGTACAGTTGAGAGGTATGCAGCAGACTGAATCATAAATCAGCCCATCTTAAGAATTAAGAATGATATACGACCATATAGAGTTTAAAGGAAAACTTTGAGAACATCTTGTGGAAGATTATAAATGAAACTGTATTCTTGATGTAGGTCAACTGTTGATAAATTGATGCATGCTGTTTCTTTTCTGTTTTATCTGATGATTTCTTATGATGATTTTCCTACGTTATTGTTACCCTGATTTATATCTGCAACATTTTTTGGAAGTTATTGCTGACTTATTGTCTGGGGCCATGGCTAAAAAGAGTTCTCAGACTGGACCATGTACCTGGCTAAATTAATTAACTACTTAATTTATTAGATGTTCTAAATATATTGGACTTAAAATAGAGGAAGTTTATCTATTTGTAGTTTAAACAGTGTTTATGCCAGTAGGGTCAACAAAGCAGCAGTGTTGTGCTTCAGTGTTTCCATAACCTAATTGTACGTACTGTTGTTTCTAATGTACTCTACATGTAATGTATCCATGTTAGTTTGCATATTATGAGTAAAGAGGTTTCAGTGATTTCACATTTGTGACATTTGTACTTTTTTTAACTGTAGGATTTATTATCTGTCCTAACCTTGTTATCACGGAAAGATATGAGCATATTCCATTTGCATTCATTAATTTCAACTAGTGTTTTTACATTGGCAGAGTCATCGAAATAGTGTCCTTTTATTAAAGTGCTCTCCAATTATATGCTGTCTCCCTAGTCAAATGTTATTTCATATTTGTAAATGTTTATCTCTGCCCTTGTCACTGATGAATTGCATCTTTTCCTGTCCATATCTCCACTGAAAATGAAGAACACTGCCCAGCAGGGACAACCTTGTCAGCAACCAATCAACCACTCACTAAATGAAATAACCTGCTGCATAAAGAAACTCAGAACACTAAAAACTGAATACTGTAACATGCCAAAATGTCTGTCATGAAGTAAAAGGAAATGAAATTGATTTAAAAATGAAAGATAAATAATTAAAAAAAAAACTCATTTGGTGTCAACAAATCCCAGCACTAATTTATTTTTCTTTTTTCTTCTAAAGACTTTAGCATAGAAAACTGTCTGGAAGATAGAGAATTTCAAGTGGGAAGCTGACCGAATTGGCTAGTGTCTTTAGCCATGCCATCCCTGCCAGATGGATAGTATAGCCTGCTAAGACAGAAGATCCATTGTTATGAAAATCTGAAAGCCAGGAAGACAGATTCTTATAGGGATCCTACTCCTACATAACAAATCACTCTGAGGACATGAAAAAGGATGGCATGTCATATTTATAGAGCACAAGTAGGCTTTAAAGAGAGCAAGGGGGACACAGAATAATGTTCAGTCATGGTTTAGTTTGGTTAGTCATGTTAATCTGTTTCAGTATGTACTGATTTTGTGTCCTGAAGTGAACTGATTTATTAGAAACACATACACTGACTGATACCTAAATAAATCACCTTTAGGTACTATGCTATGTTGTCTCACAGCAATACTTAACTAATTTTGGATCTCAAATTATGGTACTCACACAATCATAGTCCATTTTACAATTTGCTAGCAGCTCCACAGATGGTATTTTAATAAGCTGTTCTGAGGAGGGGAGATACTATAAGTTGCTTGTTTCTTTCTTTTTTTATTTTTGAGAAAATTACAACTTATTTTATTCTTTTCTTTGTGTAGCTGCACAGATCTATATCAGTGTGGCTTGCAAACTTTATTCTTTGGATAATGCAGAATTTTCAGTGGAGATATCAAATGTGTTATGCAGTTAACATTAAAATTTTTGAATAGCCAGTGGGACCTACTCTGTATTTTAGGAAGCTGTACTTCTACAGGTGAAAGGCTGCAATATTTTGGGTCCTTTAAGCACAAGTTCAGAGCAAAGCTTTTCACTAAAGCTTTTGGCAGAGTCTTGAAACTGTGCTCAGTTAATCCTTTACTATCAAGCAGCTTTGGTGATTCTAATTGTGTTTGTATTTTATACTCACGCACTTCTGATTATATTTATATTTTATACTCATAGACTAATGCAGTGTGTTGTGGGTGCATGAACATTTGTTTATATATTAGTATCCTGTTTAGCATGTAACTAAAAAGAATAATTGAACCATTTTGAACTTGGTGACCTTGTCGGTTCTAAATGCAAGATTCATCTGGGAAACTCATAAGCAGCAAATGGAAATATTTGTTTATAGTAACAGGAGGTGGCAAACCTACATAAAGAGTTAGTGCGGGATGAAGATGGGAGAGGTTAATATCCAGCATCTAATTTTATATCTTTGTTATTGGGCAGAACTGAACAGAAACAAACAAAAAAAAAAACACTGGGGTTATTTTTCTTACTGGAGTTAGTTCACATTAGGGTACATGGCACCATCCAATATCATTGTTAAAGTATTTAGGGCAAAGTAAAAGTGCTGTTATGAAGAAGAAGGAATGGAGCAGATGGGTTATTTTACTAATTAAAAGGAGACCTCTTTGTTACATATCTGGCAAGCTGTATGACTAGTTGCATTGTTTATATACCTATACACAAAGTAGCAGGTGAAATTTGCACAGTATGAGGGTTTGACAGTTAATTGAGGGAAGGGTAAATGTTACTTCAAGATATGATTAAAGAATGCAGTTTTACTGAAAACTTAGCCATTCTATGAATGCAAATTGTAGAATTACTTTAAAAAATAGGACTGACAATTCTATTTAAATCTAACAAAATACACTTTGCATCAAATAAGCATTTCATTCATGCTAATTAATTAGTTGAGCTGGCCAGCTATTCTACTTTACATATGGATGTACAGTAGAGAGCTGATTATCTGAAATGTTAATTATCTGAATGCCAACTGACACAGGCACCGCCCCCTAGAGTAACCATCCCTTCTTGTAAAATCTCGTGATAAGGCATTCTTGTACAAAGGTTACTGTGCTGGCGGGAAAGGGGCGTGAGTCAGCCGTGTAGTGCTCTGAACGTTAGGATTGTTGAGGTAATTTAAAAAAAAACGTATTTGGTTAATTTGTAAAATGTTTTCAGTTAATTTGTAAAATGTTTTCAGTGAAAGTTGCAAACTGTGTATTTTTTTGTACTTTTTTGCTATTGATGCCCAAATGTGATTCATGTGAAACAATATCTCTCACAGTGGAAAAAACGGGCAAAGTTTGGAATACTTCATGATAGCTTTAATTGGACTGTTACACTATGATAAAGCTGTTTGACTGCCTACTAGAGTGTTACAGATGAATTGATATAAGTTAGCGTTATTGGAGTGATGTCTGTCAGAAATCCTAACAATAAATGTATGACGACCCATTCATTTCAGACTACTGAATGTTTAGGATTCAACATGAGGAGCATTCTTTATAATGGGGTATAGTTCAGGAGTCTACTAGGGTCCACTTTGGAATTTCAAAATTCCACAATTTTGAAGCTCTAAATACCGAAGCTCAGAACATTGAAATTGTGGAATCTCAAAACCTGTCAATGGAGATTGCCGTACAGTGCGGAATGGGAACCTTACCATTCTCTTCACTGTAGTGCGATCTCAAAGTTGGTATATTTAAGTTGCAGAGGGTGTGGGGGCACAGCCCCTCCACATGGGGGAAGCAGAGGGCTTACCTCCCCCCTGCAAAAATGTGATTTGTGATGTTTTATTGATTTAGATTTTTGTTGTTTTTTTCATTTCGAGATTCCACAACTTGGATGTTCTGAGCTTCGGTATTTAGAGCTTCGAAATTGTAGAATTTCAAAATTACAAAGTGGACACTTCTACAAATATCTGAATAAAGGTACAACTTAGTCGTATGGCAATATTTATCTGTGGCAAAACTGGCCTGTTTTCAGAGGTTCGCTATCTGAAGTAATTTTTTTTTGTCTATATAGGAGTTGTATTTTAGTTTTATCAGGAATTTAGAATGGGCTTTAGTTGGATATCTGCTAACAAACTATTTATGTATTGTATGACATCTTGGAGAAATAACCAAGAGTGGGAGTACCCTGTGCTGCCGAAGACTGAGTAACATTTATAACAGGAAGATATCTGTGTGTTACTGTGCTTCATAGTGTAAAATACTATATTGTATGAAAATGTTAACATAAGTGGTAAACAAGGATACTCTCTGATCTGCTGCATTTATTTTGATGCCTGCATGTTTTGGTTTGCTTGTTGTTGGTGATCCTGTGTGCAGAAAAAACAAGATTTTAGAAGTCTTTTTATCCAGTTCAATGATATGTTTGATTATCCGAACAGTTTGATTATCCAAACTGCCCTAGGTCCCAATTAGTTTGGGTAATCAACTCTCTATTGTATTTAAAATGTATGAATAAAAGACAGATCTACTTCTCAAAATGCTATGATTTATGTGTAATGCTATGATTTTTGGCCATCAGATTACACCTTTCTCCTCCTAGATTTACAGACATTCTTCAGAAAGTCATACCTGTTTACTGGTACATATCTTAATAAATAAACTAAAACTACACAAAGGTTCTTCTACAATGAACAATAATAAAGAGATCTTGTCTCTGTACCTCTGCAATGTTTTTCAAAGGCCACAGCTAATTTTTTTTATTTCTTAGAGGTTGAGATGTATGAAGGCCATGGTGATAATGTTCTGATGACAGTCTTTACCATATGCAAAATTCCTATACTGACAACTGTTAAAAATCTGTGCGATTGCAGGTTTAGTTTTAACTTGTTCAAGAAGCACTAACAGAAATTTAAACAAAAACATATAGTAGCAGTCAGAACGACCATTTAGAAAAAAGAACATTCAAGCAAAACCAGAGGACAGACAAGAACCCTGAAAAAGCAGATTATTTTGTTGAAATCTAAGCATATAATAGCATTAACTATAATCTACAGCTTAAGGGGCATTACAGTTCTGACAGTTTTACTTAAAATGCAATGTTGCTTCACTGCTTCAGAAAAAAATGTGTACTACAGCAGGCTGGGACAAGTCATCTGTATGCAAACACAGTACTGGGAATAATATTTAAATGTTCTTCTGAGAACAAATGTATTACTTCAGGCACATTTGAATGTAGGGGAAACTACAAGGATCTGAGAATTATATTGAACTTAAATCATGTATAAGGGTGCCAAGAAATGCTTTTATACTCAGTTAAGGAAAATGTGATGACCTACTGAACCTGTCAAAACAAGCAAAAGACACTTTCATTCTAGTACTGTTCGGGCAAGTTAATTACATCTTCTTCATGACTGTTGTGTTAACCATCTGTTTCAGTTACAAAAAAGAGAAGCTGCATATGAAAGTTTGATGTATACCTGTTATTGTTTTGCTTGATAGGTTGCTTCTTTTATTGCTAGTAAATGTAAGGAAAGCTTTACATTCTGAACACAAAGCAACCCCTTAGTGCTGTATCACACACTGAAGACAGAACATGAAGTTTCATAAATAATTGCATTTAATTTTGCTGGCTGTGCACCTACCTACTAAACTACAAAGGGATTGTCTCATGATTTACATGAAAAATCTCCTGCCAGTATTGTTCAGTCATGTAGCTAGGGCTGTGCCTGTTCTTTCTGCAACTACAGTTACTGGAATGTATTCATTTTCCTGCAACAGAACTTGCATTTTATCATACAATAACAGTTCATGGAACATGCTAGACAGAATAATCATGATTTTTTGCGAGAGTGGCTAATTCAGATGATCCGAGCTTTTGTACAACTGCATTCCTCAAAAATACACATCTTTATATGAAGGCAGTTTATAGACATAGACATGCTGTGAAAAGAGTTATTTATTTATTTATCTTTTGTTGACCAGATAAGACCCACTAGCCTAGTAGCCTCTTTTCAGGAGAGGCCCAAGGTGGTATTTTTACTACTATGGGAAATTTGATCAGGGAAGTTCCCCAAGTATTTTCGATAGGTGCCATGGGATCTTTTACATCTACCTCAGCTACCACCAGCAGATGAGGTTTTGATTTAATGTCTCACCCAAAAGATGACACACTCAGGAGTGCAGCACCCTCCATCCTTATGCTGCACTGCGGTGTCAGCAATCAATCTTCCCAGTGTGGGATTAGAACTTACATCCTTCTGTACCAAATTTAAGTGCACTGCCTGTTCCTCCACTAACACTAGACTTCATTTCTGCAAGGCATAAGCTCTGCATCCCAGTTGTTTCTAGTTTTGTGCACTACTAAAGGCATGCTTTAGCTAAAAAGCAATTAGTTGCACTTTTCTCTAATTTTACCTCTCATACTTTGGTAATCTGTGTATATTTATTCATCCCCTTTAATTATCAGATGGAGAAACATACAGATCATCAGCATGAGATTGTCAGCTTGTCTATCATATTGGTGCAGTAAAGGAGATTACTTTAATGCAGGGAGATGAGGTTCTTCTGCCAATGTAATGTATGGGAAGCCATTGACACTCACCTCTCATGGGTTAATGGTGTCCGTGGACTGGGCTGACAGAAATGTATAGGTAAAATTATCTGTCTAGTCACAAAAGGCGGAGTGACCATGAGATTGTGTAACTAAAACTCTCCTAGTAGAGGTGAGAGCCAAGAGTAGAATAGTTTTCCAAGTTCCGAATTTTAAAGAGACATGACGCTGGTTCAAAAGGAGTCAAAGTAGGCTTTTCCAACACAAAATTGAGACCCTCAAGGGGAAAGATGGGTTTCCTTGGTGGGTTAAGATGCAGATGGCTAACAAGTGAGCTTTTATAGAAGAGTAAGCCAAGCCTAAATGAAATAATTCACAAAGGTTTTGCAGGACAGCAGGGACCTGTGATGAGTAGGTCTTGTCTGTGTGTGTTGCACCAATAAGAAAATATTTTCCGTTTATCTGTGTAAGATTTTCTAGCAGTGGATCTCCTGTCTTCCTCTACCACTTGAAAATCCTCCTCAGAGAATAGATGTCTTGGAGGGATTAAAATCCTATCATCCATAGTGTTGAGCTGACTGAAGAAAGATTTGGGTGGAGAAGCAAGCTGTTTTAATTAAGCAATCAGGCTCAGTTGCAAAGGTATTTTCCTGCAATTTCCCTTTGTCAGGTGAAATAGCAGGGGAAAAGAATGCTGCCTCAGTCAAAAGTGGGCCAGTAAAAGAAGTTTGGTTCCTTACTTTTGTGCTTTTATAAGCATTTTTTGAAAGGACAGGCAGTGGAGGGAAGGCATAGAGGAACTTCCCTGTCCACTCAAAGGAGAAGGCACCTGTCATCCAGGCTAAGAAATGAGGTTCTGATACAGAACTGGGGAGCTGTCGTTTGGTTGGGGATGCAAAGAGGTATGTATGAGGTGTGCCCCATGAAGAGTTTTAGTACTTGTAGTAATCTTTTATGTTGGAGATGTTCCCAAGCATACAGGGCAGAGTGGATACATATTTGTTATGAGTGCACTAGTATAAAACAATTCTGGAATGATATTAATAATTTTTTACAAGTTCTATTCTCAGATTTGTTTATATTATCTAAAGCTTTAGTGCTACTAAACATAAATGAAGGCCCTCATTTGAAGAGGAACAATCTTTATTTATTGTGGACCATTCTAGCAGTTGCTAGAAAGTGCATAATGAGGAAATGGAATTCCACTTCACCATCATCCATGGAAGAATTTCTATATTTAATGAAAGACACAGCATTGAAAGAGATCAAGATTAAAGAACTGAGAATCTGTCCTAACACGTTAACAAATAATCCTTGGAGAAAGGTACTAATCTTATTGAAAATCTACAACTGGACTGTGCCTCTTTCTGACTACTGTAAATGCTTACTTAATTGTATGTTAATCCATGTACTTTGAATCAAACTGGTTTCATTTAATGATTTTTCTTGCAGACCAAATGCAAATAGTGTATATACTTATTTATGTATTAGAATTTAGATTATGTTGCATCTGCAATAATTTAATTTGTTTGAAAATAAAAATTACTTGAGTAAAAAAAAAAAAAAGTGTTATTATCTAGAAAATCTGTCTGTTTAATGTCCATTCATGGGGGTCCTCCAAAGAGTAGCTTAGAGAGTCTGTCAGCACATTCTTCTGGGAGGGAATTTATGTGACTGTGAGGCTGATGTCCATCTGGGTGGCTAAATTCCATGCCTCCTGTGCTAACCTGCACATTTGGTAAGACCTGGTGTCTCCCTGTTTATGTACCACATGACTGTGGTGTTGTCCATTTACACTAGCAGTGGTCTGGGTTTCCATAGGAGATAGAAAGTCTGTAGTGCTTGCAGAAGAGCCCTAATGTCCTTCAGAGATTGATAAGTCCCTTCATGAATCTCAGTTACCATCTGCTCCATGCCAGATGTGATCCT